>NW_023495303.1:725000-790000 GCF_904425465.1 Colossoma macropomum | reverse complement strand
TGTCCACTTTATTGGAAACACCTCAGAGCTTCTCTGTCCTGGTGTCTATGCTCCGCCCACAACTGTTACAGTGCTGTGCAAAGTCACAAGGTCAACCTGGAAGACCTGGTCGACCCCAAAACTGCCCCATCAGATAAACAGCTCTTAAAGCTTTCATCTCTGAGAGAGAGGAGAAAATCAAGCTGCTTCAGATCTGAAAACATCCACAGGTGTTTCTGTCCATCCTTCCACTGTGAGAAGACGACTCAGCGCTGTGGGTCTGAAAGGATGTGTAGCTGATCAAGAAGAACCTCACTGAGAAAAGGAGACGGACACATCAAACAAAGAAGCTGAACGATGGACTGACCACCCCAGAGTCAAACTCCCTTCCTGTGATAAAATTACAGTAACACAAGTCTCAAGTGGTTTATTGCTTTTATAAAACGTAGGCCAACATAAAATAAAATACACAATTAAAAAAATATATACATTATTAATAATAATTATTGACATAAGTATTCCACCAAGAAATGTAGCTCCTTCAGAGTATAGTATAATTACCCAGCAACCATGGACTGCTGAATGAGGAGAACGTACAGTCGCCCATCACTGTGTACTGCGGTCATTTCATAATTTTTAAAACTTTTTGTCGTATAACAATAAACATATGATAACACAGCGCTGTTTAATGCAAAACGTTTGCTGTATAAGTACTTTTTGGTCACTAAATTTCCACCGCGACTCTTATTTAGCACCAATCCACCAATCTTCTAACGCTGGGGCTGAATCTCAAACGGCTCCCTGCTCCCTACATAGTGCACTATGTAGGAGTTTAAATACTGGATCCTGCAGCCCAACAGAGCAAAATACAGCTAAGAAACAGTCATTTGGGACTCAGACACATCCACACTCCATAAAGTAGGCACTGTTTGGCTGTAGAGGCGAGAATTTCTAAACTTTCATAGCTAGAACACTATTTAGGGAGTACAGAGCCGTTTGGGATTCAGCCTGGGTTTGACGCAACTTCTGACTGAAACACATTTGAAGTGTGTAAAACATTCAAGTGACATTTTTAGTGTTTTATATTGTAGTTTTACAGTGAATCAGACTGTAAGTGCTTTAATTCAAGCCTGTGATATTAATGATGGAGCTGTTTAGGCTGTTGGCTCTTTTAGCCTGTTAGCTAGCTGACCAGCCTGGTTCTAGTTAAGAACATAAGTTGTCAGCCCCTCAGTTTAAACAAAAATACAGGTTCTTACTTCATCAGGACACTCGGTGCTCCATGTGAGCAGCATGAGAGTCAGAGATTATTCATTAACAGCACAAGGGTTTTTAGATCAGGTGTAATTCTTTTTATTGAGTGATCAAGCTAATATTAGTTTAGTGTCAAATCATTTGTCATTTGCAGTCTGCCTAGTTTTGATTACCTTCCATACAGAAATCTGTTATAAGGCAACGTATGTCATGTTGATCATCATATATATGGATTTCCCTAATATATCCAACTTATATTATTCACATATGGACATATATGTGACATTTCTATGGCTTCTATGATTTGAAAGTGGCCATTTTCAAATATAGCACATATATTTCAGTCATATATCAACATAAACAAACATATATCTGTAATACATACCAAAGAAAAACATGTATCTCCAAAAAAGTAAGAGATGGCAAAAACACTCTTACAAGTTAAGGTAAAGAGATATTAGGCTGAGCAACAACCGACTCTAAATGTAGGTATTGTGATATAAACTGAGTCTGTTCTACAGTTTCTCATTAGGTTGAATGAATAACTGACACTAAATGTAGGTATTGTGATATATACTGAGTCTGTTCTACAGTTTCTCATTAGGTTGAAAGAATAACTGACTCTAAATGTAGGTATTGTGATATATACTGAGTCTGTTCTACAGTTTCTCATTAGGTTGAAAGAATAACTGACTCTAAATGTAGGTATTGTGATATACAGCCTTGCAACAGCAGCACTATGTTTCTGTCACTTGCTGATCTCTTCCACAAAATGTTTTTTTGTGGTCAGATCAATATAACTGAGCCTCATCCTGATCGTCCGTCTTTCCTCTGCGTGGTTTTGGGTTGCCTTCATCTTCAAAGCCTCGCCCTAAGTGCTTCTGGAGGGATCTTTATCTGTCTGCCTCATGTTTCCTTGATGTTCTTGCACATCGTCCGTGGGCTGAGAAGCGGCTGAACTGTGCGTCGAGGCGCCTTTGAATATTCAAGTTCTCCCACTGGACGAGAGAAAACCGCTCACCATCCGCCGGCCTTGAGCGGGGGAAAAGACAGACCACAACAGAGGAGCTGGTCAAACAATGAAACGCAATCCGGCTCGGCCGCTTTCATCAGTCTGGGCAGCTTTGCTGATAAATGGACGCCACAGACGGCCCACGCGTCTTAACGGTCTTTCCGCTGTCTCTGGAGTGCGTTATTTCTCCTTTCATTCTCACAGTCTTTATGGGCGGTAAAGCTAGAGTCCAGCTCAAGTCATTTACTGAATCCTGTAAAAGTGATTTATTAGCAGTGAAGAGGAACCATATTAGCTCCGGTCAGCGCCCGCCTCTGTTCTCCTGCACTGTACATTGCACAAAAAATTATCCTGGAAAAGGACATCGTCTTAAATGTAATCAGTATCTCTACGATTTCTCATTAAGAAGTTGTAAGGATATTATATAAATAATCAACGTATTTCTAGACGTCTAGCGAACTTGTCTTTGGCAGATATTTTGCTTGTTGACCATTAGTGTTACAATAATTAATCAGCATGTATGGGAGTAGGACTGAGCGATTAATTAACACAAAATAATTTCTGTCAAAAACGGGGAATATAGGTTATATCGCCACCAGCCACCCACAAACACCTGCTTGCTATTCTATCATTGTTAGTGTTTAGCATTAACTGATTCAATAAAAAAACACCCATTAATAATATAATATCGAGCAACTCAACATCTGTAACGTCCAGGCAGCCTGCTACGCCACCTCTGTCCACTACGAGGGGCCGGAGAGCCAGGACTGAGTAATTAGGGCTAAGTGGTAGCAGCTGTTAAGGGGTGCTCACACGCTGCTCGGTGCTCAGTCTTAAGTTCACGCTGCTATGGACATGTTGCTCTGACTCAGCCAGTAACCTCGGTATCCGTCTTGAGTTTCGAGTCTTTCTAGTGTGAGTATTTAAAAATACTGAAAAAATGTGGAACATACAGGAGAACCAGAGAACTTTCATATTATCCATCCATCCCTTTATCTATCTATTCACCCATTCACTCATTTCATTCATTCATTCATTCATCCATCCATTTATCCACCTATTCCCCCATTCATTCATCCATTCCTCCATCCTGTAGCACTCCCGACTTCTAATATAAGGATCATGAGTTTGATCGTTTCAATGGTAATAACTCATTTTTCTCATTTTGAAGGTTGTTTCTTGCGTCCATGAGCTCCTTCTGGTGTGGGTTCTGTTTCTTCTCTTTAAATGATATGCCCAAGAGCAACTTGCAGGCTAATAGCTCCGCCTTGTGGAGAAAACTGACAGCTAAACATGTGCGAGTGAGTGATTTCTGAAGACCAGCCCATATGCTTTACACTAAAAACACAACAGCAATTACCCATTCATAATATAATATTGAGTAACTCAACATGTTTGGGTGGTAATGACTGATTTCACCTCGTTTTGAAGATTGTTTCTGCGTCCATGAGCTCCTTCTGGTGTGGGTTTGTGACTATTTCTTCTCATTAAATGGCACATACAAGGGCAACTTGCTTGCTAATAGCTCCCCCTTGTGGAGAAAACTGACTGCTAAACATGTGCGAGTGAGGGATATCTGAAGACCAGCCCATATGCTTTACACCAAACACAACAGCAACAACAACAACAAAAAGATGCAGAGGCGCTCTGGGAATCAGCTGTACCCCTCAAGATATTATTGCTAATAGAATATCGAGACATTGTACAACACAATGTACGAGAGCGGCAGAATGGCACGTGTTGGCACTGGCTGAGTTGTTTCAGGATTCTTTGAGTGTTCATCTCATTTTCTTCCTACCCCACAGACTCCAGTGTAGGTTTGCTGGAAAAGCATATTCTTCCTAAAGGAATGAAGGCTAGACTGAACAGTTAGCATAATTATATTTGACAAATGGTAACAGCTTCCTACAGTAGCTTTCATTAATTATTATTCATATAAGCATTCGTATTAGCCTCCGCATTAGCCGTATTAGCGTTAGTATGACTCATCTGTACTCAAAAGCGAGTTCTTTACTGAGCAGTCAAGCTATTTCTCAATTAATCAGCTCTTTGCATTTCCCAACAGTAAAACTTTGCAAATATGCTTTAACTGCTCTGACAAATTATAGCTTAGCTTGGCTGGAAAGCTTTGCATGATTGTCTCCTTCTCTGATTAAAGCTCTCGGCCTGAACTTGCTGACGAAATATGTTCTTCTTGAACCTCCTGAAAAAAACAGCATGAATTTTAGGTTGGTCTTAGGGTGATTCTACAGAAACGTCCATTTTTGTGTTCCTAGCGTTTACAGATATATTACACTTGAAAAACATGTTAGGGTTACAATTTATTTTACATTTTCAAAAAAAAACAACAAAAAAAAAAACAGTTATTTTAACAATTATATCTTCTTAATCCATCAATTTAGCAATATTGGCTTTTAAATCAATTATCTAGAATCCCAAGCACCACAGAAGTGTTTGTCCCCACAGTCATGTGTGAAAGGCGAGTAGCATATTTTGAAGAAAAAAACAGATTTTTCTGCAATTTTAACTGCAATAATCTATACATGACTATGGAATATATAAATTAAATGACATAAAGAAAACAAATGCCAAATAAATATTATGAAATATATAATGAAAGTTGTTGTCCCCAGGAGTCGTGTCACTGGGGTTACTGCATAACAAAAAATCTCGTATTTTGAAATAAAAGTCACACTGATGACATCACTCGACTTCCTTTTACCTGTTTTCTGAGGATCTATGAAGAAAAGCACATGGTGAGTCCACTGTGTCTTTCAGTTATCAGAGATTTTCTCATTCAGCTCATGATTTCATATGAAGCTTTTAGCTGAAGTCACTGGTGTGACCGACTTTATTCTGAGGTAATTGTGAAAAAATAGAATACAAATGGATTAAACTACATATTTTAGTGGATATTATATGATGGACAACATGTGGTTTGATGTTCTGTAGCAGCCATTTGGTAAAAAATGTCTCTGGTGTTTCCTTTATTATGTGCAACACCAATGAGGATCGGTAACACCAGTGACTCCTATGGAGAGATAGAAAAGTGGACGTTTCTGTAGAATGACCCCTTAGCTGGTTTATGCTGGTCTAGTGCTGGTTTAGCTGGTCACCCAGTATGGTAGCATAGCAGCATCCAAAACACAACATATATGCTGGTTTTGCCGGTGACCAGCCATGCTGGGAAATCAAATAGCCTGTTAAACCATTAGCGTCCTTTACATCATGATATCAGCCCACCAAACAAAGCCAAAACCAAACACCAAACCATGAGGAGCCAACAGAAACACTTGGGTTCTCTGCTTGTTTTTTCTCTCTCTCTCTGTACCAAGAAACCTTTGTGCATTCATTTGTATCTCAGCCATGTTCTTGAATAAAAGTTAGCATGTTAGCAGGCCAATGCTAACGGCTCCCTGCTTTAGCTTTCACTGATTATTAGCATTTATAAGTGATGTATGCTTTTATTATTGGTGTTAAACATTCGCTAACACTAACTGTGATCTCACTTCCATGCCAGAAAGGTTCTTGACCATTCCTCCTCCTGCTGGGCCTGAGGAAACATTCTTCTCCGAGTCAGATAAGAGTCAGTGACACATAGCATGAGCGCTAGCATGAGCCTCTGCTATCTCGTCCATATGTTTGACTAAACAGGCTTTTCTCACTAGCTTTAACAAATTAGAGCTGAGCTTTGGTTTTGTGCTAGCAAGCTTTTAGCCTAGAGCAGCAGAACTGACTGTTACCTGCTTTTGTTTTTTCTCTCAGCATGTTAGCAGAGACTAGTTAGCATGATTATATTTAGCTTATGCTAATGAATCCTTGCGTAGTTCCATTTCATTAGCTGTTTTAGTGTTATTCGATCATTAGCCACATTAGCATTTGTAAGTCTTGTATTTGTTTATTATTTGTATTGTGTGCTAACAGTATAACTTTGTTTGCTTTAGAAAAAACACAGCTGATTTAGAGTTTCGTGCTAGCAAGCTTTGAAAATCATCTCGTTAAAAATGTAATAAAATAATAAAATAAAAAAAAAATGACTTTGCTTTGGCCTGCTCTGGCTGACCAGGAGGCACGACAACGGTGCTGCCATCTTGGGGCGGTCAACATCGCTGCTGGACTGCATTCAGTATCATTACAGAGCGGCAGTTTAAGAAAGATACTGTCCAAAATTACACTGTTTCAAGAACATCACACTCAGAAAGTGTGATAGGATTATATAACGGAGGGAACGCAGTGATCCATGCTCATATTTGGGGGGATTGGTATTGTTTGTGTGATCTTTTTCTAATTTTCCCGTTCCACCTTAAATGGTGCCGCTTCAGGCACCAGAAAGTGACTGCTGCACCATTTAAGGTGGAACGGGAAAACTTGAACAAGAAGTTGGCGAATAGGAAGCCAACTTCAGCTTCGTCCTTAGAAGCGATTCACACATTGATGGATTTGCTGATTGGGTCTTACCAGAGCTCGCGCTAAACTCGCGTCAGGTGCAGACTGAAATACTTTCTTGCTGGTCTGGACGCTAATTATCATGATCGGTTATTAAAGTAGTAAAAGCTACCGAGAGCAGATCCGTGCAGCCTGGATTAATCTGTGTCTGAGGATTATAACTAAACAGATTTGGTGAAAACCGGTTGAGTAATAAGGACGTTGTGGCTGATTTAATCCTGAGACTCATCGTCTCTCAATACAAGTGAATTTGATCTTGACCTCTCCAACATGGCTGATGCACAGACGTATCGCCTCACATAGAGAATAACAGGCAATGCGGCATCAAGGTGTGTATATCTATGTGGCTGACCATCTATGACACATGTCGTACGTTTGACCAGCGCTGTAAGGCATTTTACTTGTTTATGTTCTCTCTCTCTCTATCTGTGTGTACCAACGAGACCTGCTTTCATCTTAGCGTCTTAGCAAGTAGCTTTCAATGGCATTAGCTGTCTTAGAGTTTGCAAGTGATGTCTTTGTGTTGAACACAAATAAGCTAAGGTTGTGTGCTAACATCCTGTGTGAATTTGGTTTTGTTCTTTAACTAAGGAAGGCTATCAGCTACAAGTTAGCATGATTACGTTTTAGCACCTTTAAGCTCTCATTGATTATTAGCCATATTAGCATTTGTAAGCAATGTATTCCTTTACTATTTGCGCTACACATTTGCTAACTGTGTAGCTTTGCTAACATGCTTCAGTAAATTACAGCTGGGTTTGAGTGTCATGTTAGAAAGCTTCAACTTTCCAGCAGAAGAATCCCAGCATATAGCATTAAGCTGGTTTTATTTAGTATTTGTGTTAAACGTTTGTAGTTAGGCTTTAAAAGTAGTGATTTGCAGCTTGGAGTTTGAGTTCTGTGCTAGCAAGCTTCTAGCATTTAGCATATGTTGTTCTTGAAGACAGATAACGATCCATGACACACAGAGCAAATGCTAGCATTCGCCTCTGCTATCTCAGCAATGAAGGCTAGCAGGGACCAGTTAGCCAGTTGGCTGATTCTAATGGCTCCCTGCTGTAGCTTTCATTGATTATTCGCCATGTTAGCATTTGTAAGTGACGTATCTGTTTTGCTACTTGTGTTCCACAATTGCTAACAGTGTAACTTTGCAAATATGCCTTAAGAGCTCTGAGCTCGAGTTTTGTGCTTGCAAGCTTCTAGCATTCATCTCATCCTCTGATAAAAAGTCTTTGACTTATCTTTAGCTTGCTTTGGCTGAAATAAGATGTTCTTCTTGAAGACAGATAACGATCCAGGACACATAGCGCAGATGCTAGCATTCACTTCTGCTATCTTGGCAATGTTTTTAAATGAATGAAGGCTAGCAGAGACCAGTTAGCGTTGGCTGATTCTAATGGCTCCCTGCTGTAGCTTTCATTGATTGTTAGCAACATTAGCATTTGTAAGTGAACTTATAAAGCTAATACGCCTCAGCAGCTCACAGCTGAGCTTGAGTTTTGTGCTTGCAAGCTTCTAGCATTCGTTTCATTCTCTGATAAAAAAGTCCTTGACTTTTCTTCGGCCTGCGCCGGCTGAAGAGACATGTTCCTCTTGAAGTCCGATAACGATCCATGACACATAGCGTGAGCGCTAGTGGTCGGCTCTACTATCTCGGCCGTTCGTTCGGCCAGCGCTGCAGGGCAGTTTGTTTGTTGATGTTCTCTCCCCTCTCTCTCTCTCTCTCTCTCTCTCCTCATGTACCAAGAGAGCCATGCGTTTGTTTTTATCTCCATTAGCCGAAGCACACACATCGTCTCGTGTGGATCAGAGAGAGAGAGAGAGAGAGAGAGAGCGAGAGAGACGTCCCCCAGAGTGAAGAAAGAGATGCTCTCTTCTTCTTTTTTTCTTTGGCAGTGTCTCTCTGTTCCACTCCATCTCCCTCTCCCAGTCTGATACATGCCTGAGGTAACCAGATGTTTGTCTAGGTGTTGATTAAACATCAATCCCGCTGCGTGTCAACAACAACAAAAAGCATGCCGGGATATATAGAGCGAGAGAGGGGGTGAGCGAGAAGAGGAAAAAAGACCTACAACAAACCCTTCTGTTCTCTCTGTAGTTGTAACGCTGCTCTTTTGGGGATTGGCTCTGGGTGACCTGCAGGGGGCAGCACAAGCAGATGCCTGAGGGTTCCCCACTGATGGAAACAGCTGCCCGTCTTTCACAAACCCTTCATCTGCCTGTGACACACGCCAGAGACGAGGATGATGGCGGGAGAGCAGCATCTAAAAGCCGAACCGTCATCATCTTACAGAGCATCAACTCCGGGGCAAAGCTGAGGCCTTGACAAGGTCGACTGGAGGGAGTTGAGAAAGATGTGGCAGAAGCAGCCGTGAGGGGACAGGCTTTTATTTATCACTTTTTGGGAGACCAGAGAAGTGAAAAGGAGGAACAAATGCTAAAAAAAAACCAAAACAAAACAAAATAACAGCTCTTTTGAGGCTGTTGCGGATCTTTCTCCCTGTAGTCAATAAACAGGCTTCCTGTCTGATCTCCAGCTGCTACACTGGGAGAAAAGGGGAATGAGGAACAGGTGTGCAAATTTGGACAATTCCCTGGTCAGACTACCTGACCACCCCCTCCTGGTTCCAACCCACACTAAGGCTGCATTCAGACAACAGAGCGAAACAACATTCAGACAACAGAGCCAAAAACGCCAACCAAGGCAGGATTCTGCTGTGAAAAAAGTTCAAAGCTCTGCTTGTCATGTTTCACTTTTCATGAGATAACCAATCAAAAAAGAGGTTGGGTCAAACTGAACCAGAAAGCAAACACAGGAAAGCAGACACAGGGCTTGCAGTCATGAGGTAACCAGTCAAAAAAGACGTTAGGTCGATTTGAAGCAGAAAGCGAATGCAGCAAAGCAAATGCAGGGCTTGCTTCAATGAGGTAACCAATCAAAAAGAGGTTGGGTTCGCAGGGCCCGCATTTGAGATTTAAAAAAGCAAAAGAGGCTCAATAAGTGTTTGGTTTTGAGTCTATCAATTTTGTGAGATGTGGTGTTAAGCCTCCTGCTCCTAACACCACCCTTAAAGATCTGCTCTGCTCCTTCTCCGCTTTGTAAAACTTGCCACAGGCAGATTCCTTGTGTTTCAGACGTTAAATTTTTTTTTAGTGGAATACACTGAATGCAGCTCAAAGCTGGCAAACGAGAAGGATATTAAGAAGAAAAATGATGTTTTGATAAAAATGAGGCCAAAACTACTTTGTGGTCTGTGGGTTCACTTTGTGCATTGCAATGTGGAATCACCATGTCCAGGCATGTGCAACAGACTGTGTTTACATGCACTCAATAATCCAGTCATAACCGGATTTCTGCAGTTATCTGATAATTCGAATGGTCATGTAAACAGCACACTCTGATTTCTTAGATCAGAGAGGTCTAGAAATCCAATTAAGAAAGAGGCCGGATTTTAGCTCAGTAATCAGATTTCTCAGTGCATGTAAACTCTTACTCTGATTTCTTTCAGATTTCCCAGTCTGAGCATGTGCGAAAACAGATGGTGGTACCGAAAACAAGCAAGCAGCGTCGCCGAGAGAAACCAAATACATCCTTGACGAAATGAAGGATTTAAATATTCTTTATCTTCTAGATGATGTATGTTCATATTTTCAGGTAAAAAGCCGCGGCATGAAGTTTGAGTTTTATATTACATTTACGTCGTGTCTTCTTCTGTGAGTGTATTGGTTGGTTGCAAAGCAGAAATCTGATTACTGTCTGACTCATGTAGACCCAGAGTTTCCCCATTATCTGATTACTCAAGTGCATATAAACACTTTGATCGGGTTACTGACAAAAATCTGATCTGTTATCGGATTATTACACCACTGCATTCGACGCTTTGCATTGCGCTTGGCGATGTAAGGCTTGGATGCAGCTGCTCGGCCATTGAAACCCATTCCATGAAGCTCTCTACGCTGTTCTTGAGCTGATCTGAAGGCCACATGAAGTTTGGAGGTCTGTAGCGATTGACTCTGCAGAAAGTTGGTGACCTCTGCGCACTATGCGCCTCAGCATCCGCTGACCCTGCTCTGTCATTTTACGTAGCCGACCACTTCGTGGCTGAGTTGCTGTCGTTCCCAATCGCTTCCACTTTGTTATAAAACCACTGACAGTTGACTGTGGAATATTTAGTAGTGAGGAAATTTCACGACTGGACTGCACAGGTGGCATCCTATCACAGTACCACGCTGGAGTTCACTGAGCTCCTGAGAGCCCCATTCTTTCACTGATGTCTGTAGAAGCAGTCTGCAGGCCTGGGTGCTTGGTTTTATACACCTGTGGCCATGGAAGTGATTGGAACACCTGAATTCAATGATTTGGGTGAGTGAATACTTTTGGAAATATAGTGTATATCGATCCACTGGCTTGATGAGGTCGGCACCCCGCCGGCTATTTTCCACTGCTGGTCCACCCTCGGACCACCTAGATTATTGTCCTGCATACAAGCTCTAACTAGTTTCAAAACAGCTCAAAAACAGATTTTAAATTTACAGAGCTTTTCATTTTAGATAAATAAACTAAGACAAACATTACAAACAACTAAGAGAAAAAATCATGACTAGGCCTGATGTGAAATGATTTTATAGAAAATGTTTTTGCTGACGCTGTTAAAATTATTTTACTGATTAAAATGATTTACTAAACTAATTTACAATGTATAACTAAAGAAAGCTGGTAAAGTAAATTGGACCATGAGCAGAAAATGAGCGATAACTGGAATTTTGTCTATTACTCTGCTCAACCACCGGTGGGCCGCCCAGAAAATGCTGAGCAAAACACTGCACAAAACATCAGAGGACCTCCAGCTTTGCCATCAGTGGGCTAACAGTGGTCCACTATCCTCTTGCCATCAGGGTAGCATGAAAGCTTTAGCTTTCACTGTTCATTAGCTATGCTAACATTCATAAATGATAGATTCCTTTAGTTTGACTTATTTCATTGCCATTAGAGCTTTATTGATTTAATTGTTTTTCTAAAACAATAAATGTTTTTTTTTTGTGGAGACCCAAACCTTTTATTGTAGTCAGCAGGATTAAATGAGGACCAAGTTCTACACCTGGAGTACCTGCACAACACATCTAGAACACATTTATGGGGTTTGAAATGTGGTGGAAGTAACAGAACTAGCTAATAAGAGAGTCTTTGGTGAGTCCAGTCAGGAGTGTTCGCAAGCACTTAAAACAGCTTAGCCACCAGCAAAACCAGCAGTTTGTCCCGAATAAACCAGCTTAATTCCATGAATTTCATTCTGGTGCTGTTTTTTTTACCAGTACAGTTAGCATGATTATGTTTTGCTAAAGCTAACAGCTCCCTGCAGTAGCTTTCATTGTTGTTTAGCCATGCTAGCATGATCACATGATGCCACACGATTGGTAGCATCTAATTTGAACACAATAACAGGTGTTCTAGGACTGATTCTGGATGCATATGATGGTTCCCCACTAGAAAGCGTTATGTGTAACATCATGTTTGTGTCTTTGCTAACAGTAAAGCTTACATGATGTTTTTTGCAGAGGCCCGAACAATTTGTCGTGGTTCTCAGTGTTAAATGAGGATCTACAGTTCTAAGCCTAGTGGAACAGCACGACATATATCAGGGACTAGATTTATGGTGCTTTAGAGAACATAGAACTAGTGTAGCTCTCCCGCATGACAGTGTTAGCAGTAAGAAAGTTAAGCATGTAGTCACAAACGTGGAATAAAAGCAAAATTTATGGCTCTTCATTCTGAAAGTACCAGCCGTATCAGCTCTCCCTTATCAGTGTCTCGCTCTTGTTCTCTGCGAGGATCTAAGCCATTTTGATAAGCTGCTGTAGGAAAGACAGCGTTTGAAACATGGTGGCAGTGATAGAAGTAGCTTATAAGAGAGTCCTTTGTGAACAATATCCAGGCTGGGGTTCTTTAGAGGAACGAAACAGTGGAGAATACTAATGTGGTTAAAGCTAGGAGGCACTAGTTAGCGTGTTAATGTTTTTCAATTGCTAAGATCTCCCCACATTAGCTTTCATTGTTTATTACCATGCTGGTCTAGGCTGGTTTATTCTGGTTTATACTGGTCTGGTACTGGTTTAGCTTGTGGTTGACCAGCATACCAGCATCAAATCACAAAATATTACTGCTGTCAGAACAAAACCTCATATCTCCAAAATGGTGATTTTACAGGAGAAGAAAAAAATGTATCTTACTTTTAATGTAAGTCAATGGAACCAGAATTTTTTCCAGGTCATTTTGGGCCGTTTCTTTTTGTCCGTTAATGATGACATTTATACATAATGTAAACAGCAACAGGCATTTTCACATTATGACAAAAACTGAAAAACGTACACAACACAACATATCGCTACTGTGGGAACAAATCCTCTTACCTCCATTTTGTTTTTCAGTTTTTGACGTAATTTGAAATGCCTGTTGGTCTTTACATTGTGTGTAAATTTCATGATGAATGGACCAAAAGAAACGGCCCAAAATGACAAAATGACTCTTCTCCTGTAAAGTTTGTTCCGACAGCAGCGATAGGCTGGTTTTGCTGGTGACCAGCAATGCGGGTCTAAGCTGTTTTTTCTAGGAAGGTTATTAGATTAAGTGACCCTTATTAGTCCCACAATGGGGGAATTTCACCTCCGCAATCTAACACATCCGTGCAGTGGAACACCACATACACACTAGTGAAGACACACACTAGGGGGCAGTGAGCACAGCCCTATCCGCAGCACCCGGGGAGCAGTTGGGGGTTAGGTGCCTTGCTCAAGGGCACCTCAGTCATGTACTGTAAGCTCTGGTTCCCTAACCTTCAGCCCAAACTCTTTTTTATAGTCAACAATGTTAAAAGTGCCGTATGTAATATTCAGTGAGATCTCTTAGAAGAAGTGGAATGTAGTAAACACAGCCATGTTTTCATTAGTGTATAATCACATGTAACTACAAATTGTTGTGTTTCTGTTGGCTTAGAATGAGCCTTTCATATCTACATATAGAGCAGCTCCTCTTTCAACAGAAGCTGCCACCGCCATGTTTCTACAGTAGCCCAGAACAGACATACCAAACACTGGCTCTAGAGGTCGCCTTGAATTTGGTGGAGCTGTAGCTCTGGTTGGAGGAGAAAGAAGAATCAGTTGCTGCTGATGCTGGCTGACCACTTTGTGTTGTGAGAAATTTTGAGAAACCAAATTTTGACAAATTGAGGATCATATTTATTATTTATCACAAGAAAAAACAAGGGAGGGTGAATCCTTGTTGTCAAAGAAGTGAAAACCTGAAGGCCTACAGGTTCTACTACACTTGGAAAGGGAGTGGTGAGGGAAAAGGATTAAGTTAGTTGCAATCTGCAACATTACCACTAGATGCCACTAAATCTTACACACTGCACCTTTAATTGAGGACCTACACTGCTGAGCCTAGCATACCTGCAAAACGTACATCAGGGACGTTAAATTATCCCTGCTGGTTTTTGCTGAGGTGATTTAGAGAACACAGGACTAGCATACTCCTGGATCGGTTCCAGTGCTAGCCATAGCGTTACTGTGCTAGCATTAGCACGTTTCCCCTCAATCCCTCATTATGTCGAGTTCCTCGCCTTGTGGGAAGAGGCAGCGGCCCTATCAGGTTCTGTTTTTCCTGCTCGTTTAGGAAAACAAAGCGGCCTCGGCTCAGGTGGGTCGTCCCCGTAGGCCTGTGAGATAATGAGCACAAAACAGCGAAAACTGCAACACACACACTCACACACACAACGAGGCGGCTGGGATTACTGCACTGACTGATTACACACAGAAACGCTTTTGAAAGTGAGGCAGTTCTCAATGGGATGAAATCATTTTATACTGTATACGCTCGAGGTCAGGAGCGGTGAACCTGCAGAAAGGAGGAAAGTCTGGTGATTCATGTCTCCAATAACAACGAGCTTCTGCTGCGCTCCGAGGTTGTGATTGAAAGCTAAAGCTAGCAAAGTCCACTGCGTCCACCGTATCGTCTGTACAGATCTACAGTATAAGCTCTGTAGACCTGCACAAACTTGAAGGCAGAATGAACGAGAATTAAACAAGACGTTTATGGGCAGCTGAAAACACTGGAGTTACACAATCCCACTGCCAAAGTCCAACTGCACATAAAGAGGGAAGGAAAACTGATAAAAGATGAAGAAAAGTGGCTCCAATCTACAGTAAGAAGTGCTAACATTTGCAAGGGCTCGCGTAACTTTTTAGTACAGCAAGCTAAACCAGAAAGTTCATGAAAGTTCATTGAAAGTTTAGTGTGATTATGTGATGGAAAAGCTGGCATGGAAAAACAGTTAGCCCTGTGATTTTAGCCATGTAATTGTTGAGAAGATGGGAAATTTGGCCATTTTTGTGAATTTATCTTGTGAGTTAACGTGGAAAAACAGTTAGCCATGTGATTTTAGCCGTGTAATTGTTGAGAAGATGGGAAATTTGGCCATTTTTGTGAATTTATCTTGTGAGTTAACGTGGAAAAACAGTTAGCCATGTGATTTTAGCTGTGTAATTGTTGAGAAGATGGGAAATTTGGCAATTTTTGTGTATATATCTAGTGAGCTAGCATTGAAAAAATAGTTAGCTTTGTGATTTTAGCTACATAATTATTGAAAAGGTTGAGAAATTTGGCCATTTTTGTGTTTCTATCTAGTAAGTTAGCATGGAAAAAACAGTTAGCTGTGTGATGTTAGCTGCGTAATCGTTAAAGAAGTTCAGGAATTTGGTCATCTTTGGGTACTTATACAGCAAGTTAGCTTGGAAAACACCTGTTATTTACATAATTGTTGAAGTCCAGGAATCTTGTTTTGCTGGGTACTCTTAGTCAGCTAGCTTGGAAAAAACAGTCAGCTACATGATTATAGCTACGTAACTGTTTAAGAGGTTTAGGAATTCAGTCGTCTTTGGGTTCTTCACAGATCCAAATCTATGTTTTTACAAAGACAAAAAAAAGTTGTTGTGATGCGAGCCCCAATATCCCCCCAAAAAACGACTTTAAGGTTTAGTTAGGTGGAAAAAGTGTTCTGAAAAGGGTTCCATATAGCACCAAAAAGTGTTCCTCTATTGTTATGATGTCAAGGTTGTTATAATAGAAGAACACTTTTTGGTGCTGTATAGAACCCTTTTCAAAATTGTTCTATATGGAAGCATCTACAACACATTCTCCATCAAGAAGAACCCTTTCATGATGCAAAGAACCATTTAATCCATGAGTGTTCATGGTTCTATGTAGAACCATTTTCTTTGCTCAAGACCCCTTGAAGAGCCGTCTTTTTTAAGTGTGTGTAACACAGTAGGTCACGTGGATGATAGATCACTGAACAGCTCCATGTGGTTTGAGGTTAGCCTCTTGCTAATTGGTGGGTTATTAGCTTCCATTATTTGGTATCTATGTTAGCTTCGTAGCTCCGGCGCTAAAGCGAGTTGTCTGAGCTGCGTCTGAGAGAAAATGTGTACGTTGGATTTCCGTCTCGCTGTAACGCCGCAGGGTCAAATCTCACCGTCAGACTCTCTCGAGTTCGATCGCAGGTGTGAACTTAACGTCAGCTTGTGTCAAGACACGGAGCGTGAAGACGGCTGCAGTGCACTGTGGGATTGATTTTTCCCACGTAGTGTGAAATCAATGTGTGCTTTTCGTGGAACCTGGATGTAAATGGATCACACAGTGACGTGGACCGACGGGAATAACGTAAAAACTGGCAACACTGAGGGCGGTTCTACACTACACTCTTCAAAAGACGGTTCTTCAAGGGAACTTTAGTAAAGACAATGGTACTATATAGAACCATAAACACTGAAAGAAACATTTGCATGCTTAAATGATTCTTTGCATGGTAAAATCGTTCTTCAGATTGATGGCAAATGTGTTGTAAATAATCCTATAGAGAAATGGTTCTATATAGCACCAAAAAGGGTTCTGCTATTGTTACAAGCTTGACGTCATAACAATAGCAGAACTCTTTGTGTTGCTACGTAGAACTCTTTTTAACAACTGTCTACACAGAACCATATACAACACATTTACACTTGAAAAAGATGGTTCTTCAAGGCTTCTTTAGTAAAGCCAATGGTTCTATTTAGAACCAAAAGTCTTGAATTTAGAGCCATAAGTTCTATATAGAACCATTTGCATGCTTAAAGGGTTCTTTGCATGGTAAAATTGTTCTTCATATTGATGGATAATATGTTGTAAATGATTCTGTATAGAAACTTGTTGAAAAAGGTTCTATATAGCACCAAAAAGGGTTCTGCTATTGTTACAAGCTTGACGTCATAACAATAGCAGAACTCTTTGTGTTGCTACGTAGAACTCTTTTTAACAACTGTCTACACAGAACCATATACAACACATTCGCACTCAAAAAAGATGGTTCTTCAAACCTTCTCTAGTAAAGCCAATGGTTTTACTAACAAAAGTTAGTCTTGAGTTTAGAACCATAAGTTCTATATAGAAACTTTTGCATGGTTTAATAGTTCTTTGCATGGTGAAATGGTTCTTCAGATTGATGCCAAATGTGTTGTAAATTATTCTATATAGAAACTTGTTGAAAATGGTTCTATATGGCACCAAAAAGGGTTCTGTTAATGTTACACGCTTGACTTTGTATCAGTAGCAGAACCCTTTGTGGTGCTATATAGAACCTATTTCAACAAGTTTCTATACAGAAGTTTCTATACAGAACAAGATTTTTATACAGAACCATATACAACACATTTTCACTTAAAAGATGGTTCTTCATGTGTTCTTTAGTAAAGACAGTGGATTTATATAGAGCCATGAACACTCAGAGAACCATTTGCATGCTTCAGGAGTTCTTTGCATGGTGAAATGGTTCTTCAGATTTATGGAGAATGCTTTGTAAATGATTTTGTAGAGAAACAGTTCTATATAGCACCAAAAAGGGTTCTGCTATTGTTACAAGCTTATCATCATTAAGAACCCTACATAGAACCTTTTTCAACAAGGTTCTGTACAGACCCATATACAACACATTTGCACTCAAAGATGGTTCTTCAAGGCTTCTGTAGTAAAGCCAATGGGTCTATTTAGAACCACACGTTAGTCTTGAATTTAGAACCATACGTTCTATGTAGAACCATTTTCATGCTTAAATGGTTCTCTGCATGGTGAAATGGTGCTTGAGATTCATGGAGAATGTGTTGTAAACGATTCTATAGAGAACCATTTTCAAAATGGTTCTAGATAGCACCAAAGAGGGTTCTGCAGTTGTTACAAGCTTGACATCATAACAACAGCAGAACCCTTTGTGGTGCTACATGGAACCCTTTTCAGTACAGAACCATATACAACACATTCACACCATCAAAAGATGGTTCTCCATGGCTTCTTTAGTAAAGCCAATGGTTCTATGTAGAACCAAAATTTAGCCTTGAATTAAGAACCGTGAGGTGTATATAGAACCATTTGCAAGAAGTCTTCAGATTAATCGAAAATGTGTTGTAATTGATTCTACAGAGAACCTTTTTGAAAATGGTTCTATATAGCACCCAAAATGGTTCTTCTATTATTACAAGCTTGACATCATAACTTTTCGAGAGTGTAGGTTATGAAAAGGTACAAATAAGCATTTTTTTCCTGTGAAGAACTTATTTAAGGTTCTCAATTGGACCCTAAATCCACTGTTGTACCTTTTGAGGGAAAATTAACACCGTTTGTTCTTTGCTGAACGAAAATAGTACCTGCACAGAACCTTCATTTCTAACAGGGCAGCTACAGAATTGTTGAAGGAGAAGCTGGTGAGGGGACTGAAGGAGAAGCTGGTGAGGGGACTGAAGGAGAAGCTGGTGAGGGGACTGAAGAAGGACTAGAGCACCAACACACAGCGCTTTAACAGATGAGCTACAGCCTCCAACTGAACACCAGTGAGGTGGAGCTGCAGCGCAGGGGTTTCTGATAAAGTGGCCAGGGAGAGTAGATTAACAGTGAGTCTCCTTGACGCTCAGATGGATTTTACACAAACATGTTCATATCTGACATTTCTGAGAGAACATCAAATGAAAAAGAACTCATGTACGGGGAGGGGAGTACATCAGCCCCCCCCCTCCCCCCACTGGACCAGCAAATAGGATCAAATATGAAGTGGCAGGAAATCATATGATTCCTAACAAACCCCATCAGCTGGAGAAGCTCGCGTCATATTAAACACCTCCACACAGCTCGGAGAGAGAGAGAGGAGCAGAGCACAGTGAACCAGCCTCTCTCTACCTCATTCTATCTCTCTGTCTCTCCCTCTATTCTCTATTTTTCTCAATTCTCTCTCTGTCTCTCTCTCTATATATTTAGATACGTAAATTTGTGTATATATACACTATATATATATATATATATATATATATATATATATATGCATATGTACGTACATCCATACATATCTGTCTATCTATCTATCTATCTATATATATATATATAAGCAATGAACAAATGTATAATTTTACCTAAATAAATGCATCAATTGACCTCAATAAAAGCTCCTTAATTATCAAACCCCTCAAACTTTCTCTTGGAGGTGTTTAATGAGCAGCTAACGAGCAGCACAGCATAGCAGCTGTTGAACGCGTCTCACTGGCTGATCTAACGCCGCGTCCCAAACCACACACTTCTGTACTTCACCTACTACACTAATGAGTGCACTTCTAGTGGTATATGCACTATTTTTACACACTACTTAGTGAGTAACGCAGTGGGAATCTCAGCCGTTTAGATATCAGCTTTCATTTGTTAATCACTACAGCAGCTAATCAAATAAAATCAAGGCAGTACAGTCAAATATATCAGTGGATACGCTTTAAAATGAGATTAAAAAAGTGTTTAAAGCGTGTTTTACTGCCTTTGCTGGATCAGTTATGGCTTTATCTCATTACAAACAGCCACAGCACTGCTGAGTGGACTTAATGCTCCCTACCAAAATGGTGGCAGCACAATTGTGACATCATCAGAATACTACCAATTAAGAGGAATAACGTTAGCGCGCTAGGCTAAAGCATTTGGGAAATGGAGACTGAAACTGGGGAGTGGCGACGCTCTGATAAACAGCAGGGGGCGCTCTCACAGTATTCACAACTTACAGTTTATCACACTTTAGTTTTGTTTTGACCTGTTTTACATCAGTAACAGCAGCTTTTGGTAAATAAACGCTCAACGTGCAGTTCGCACCACAACAACACGGTGATGTGACGTCATAGCCAAACAGACTACTGAGCAGAGCCAGGTCCAGTTATCTGAGTGTCCCTCAGCCGATTCAGCAGTGAAATATGGAGCTCATCTTCTTCTCAGGCGCTGATGATGATTGCACCTCTCAGGTTTATGAAGATGAAACGCTCTCCTTCTCCTCTGATCGTAATAGGCTTCGGAAAACTCATTCATCCAGACGAACAACAAGGGAGGAGACCTACTTAAAGATCTGAATGGAGAACAAAGCTGTTAATTAACTCTCCACACTCACACACACTGATTCCTCCCTTCTGCTTTTCTCTTTTGTAAATATTACGAACCATTTATGTATAATGTTATATATTTAAACTGAGTCAAAATAGTGCAAATATATGAACATAATCAATGATCAGGATGTGCTATAATTAATATATATATATATATATATATATATATATATATATATTATATATATATATATATATATTATATATACACCGGTCAGGCATAGCATTACGACCACCTCCTTGTTTCTACACTCATTGTCCATTTTATCAGCTCCACTTACTATATAGGTGCACTTTGTAGTTCTACAGTTACAGACTGTAGTCCATCTGTTTCTCTGATACTTTGTTAGCCCCCTTTTACCCTGTTCCTCAGTGGTCAGGACCCCCATGGACCCTCACAGAGCAGGTACTGTTTGGGTGGTGGATCCTTCTCAGCACTGCAGTAACACTGACGTGGTGGTGGTGTGTTAGTGTGTGTTGCGCTGGTGTGAGTGGATCAGACACAGCAGTGCTGCTGGAGTTTTTAAACACTGTGTCCACTCACTGTTCACTCTATTAGACACTCCTACCTTGTCAGTCCACCTTGTAGATGTAAAGTCAGAGACGATAGCTCATCTGCTGCTGCACAGTTTGTGTTGGTCATCCTCTAGTCCTTCATCAGTGGTCACAGGACGCTGCCCACAGGACGCTGTTGGCTGGATATTTTTGGTTGGTGGACTATTCTCAGTCCAGCAGCGACACTGAGGTGTTTAAAAACTCCAGCAGCACTGCTGTGTCTGATCCACTCAGACCAGCACAACACACACTAACACACCACCACCACCACAGTGTTACTGCAGTGCTGAGAATGATCCACCACCCAAATAGTACCTGCTCTGTGAGGGTCCATGGGGGTCCTGACCACTGAAGAACAGGGTAATAAGGCCTGCACAGAAACAGATGGACTACAGTCTGTAACTGTTGAACTACAAAGTGCTCCTATATGGTCAGTGGAGCTGATAAAGTGGACGGTGAGTGTAGTGAGTCTAAACCACGCTTGCCTGCCTCTGTTAATTATAGCCACCTCAACGCTGCTATTTATATCTGCAAAGCTGTCATCAAGTTTTTTTGTGCAAGCTGTGCTAAATGCACTGCAGTGAGACAGTATATACTGTTTAGTCCTTGTCTGAAATGTACAGTGAATGTACTGATAATTCATAACTCATCCATAAAGCGCTCAGCAAGTACCACTCATATGTGTTAACCTTTCTCAGTTTGTTCATCTCTCCTTAAACTCTCCTTTAAAGGCTCTTCATATATTATGATCCTCATATGTTTCATATCTAAATGCTCCGTTATCTTCATCACTACTTTCCAAAACCGCTGCAGCAGCTTCAGCAGCTGTAAACTCTCTGCACACCATTTCTCATGAGTCTCCAATGTGGACTGAATGAAGGATGAAGGGTTTCCGGCGTGACGGTCAGTCCTTAGTGATTTCCATTGGTCAGTTTCACACAGAATGTAGACGGACACACGAACCCACCAGTTCCCACACGGTGAGAGGCAGATGACGTGTATCTCAGCCCCTCTTCATAGGCTCATAACTCCGGATGTGAGTCTCGTATGATCTCGAGATAAGATGGAATGGAAAGGGCGACTCCACAGATTCAGGAAGTGTTTGAACTGGATTTCTGAGCTGGATGTATAAACATATGATGAATATGATTTGTGGTCGAGGTCGTGGACCCCAGAGGGTTAAACATTGGCCAATATGTTAAATCGATATCTATTGTGTTCAATTCTATCTACATCATTGCTCTTCTGATGTGATTCTCGGACACTGGGTACTTCAAAACAGTGCTATTAACAGAGACTTGCCTAAAGGAATTGTATATACTCCTATATATCATCCTAGATATCATTAATGTTGACATATACTGTAGTATGTTCCTAAAGTAAGAACATCATAATTGTGGGAATTTTTATCTCAATTTTTTTTTTTACAGTATTTGAAAAGGCCAGCTGCTCTTTACAGTGTGTTAGAATTTCATGATGAACAGACCAACAGAAACGAATAAAAGTCTCGTTCTATTAACCTTTGTTCAAAGTTAAGAACATTTTTTTTGAAGATTAAAGGTTTTGCAACAACAACCACGTTCGCTCATGTTCATATTTCGGGATTATACACCTGCATATTTTATTGCATATTTTAAGTACGCTCTTAAAACAGATGGTTCTTCCAGGGTTCTTTAGTAAAGAACATGGTTCTATATAGAGCCATGAACATTTGAAGAACCCTCTGCATGCTTAGAGGGTTCTTTGCATTGTGAAACCATCTTCAGATTGATGAAGAACGTGTAGTAGATGGCTCTATATAGAACTTTTTTGAAAAGCGTTCTGTATAGCACCGCAGAGGGTTCTGCTATTACTACAACGTCAAGCTTGATGCAACAGAAGAACAAATTTTTAGAACCATTTTCTTTAAAGAACCCTTGAGGAACCATCGTTTTAAAGTGTGTATAGCAGTAAGTATATACTTACAGTCTAGGAGTACACTCTTAAAAAAAAGATGGTCCTTCAAGGGTTCTTTGGTAAATGGTTCTGTATAGAACCATGAACACTCAGAACACAAGGTTCTTTGCATGGTGAAATGGTTCTTCAGATTGGTGGAGAATGTGTTATAGATGGTTCTATATAGATTTTTTTTAAAAGGGTTCTATATAGCACCAAAGAGTGTTCTGCTATTGTTAAGATGTCAAGCTGGCAACGACAGAAGAACCCATTTTGGTGCTTTATAGAACCCTTTTCAAAAAGGTTCTAGATAGAAACATCTATGTGAAGAACTCTTTCATGATGCAAAGGGTTCTTTGAGTGTTCATGGTTCTACATGGAACCATTTTCTGTACTAAAGAACCTGAAGAACCTTCTTTTTTACAGTATATGAGCATGTATGTATATGCGTATAGGAGTTTATGTGTGTATAAATATAGGAGCATAAAGCTCCACGTTTCTGATTATTAAATAAAGGTTTGAGTTTGTAGCTGAGGATGTGAGACTCTGGTGCTGCGAGTGCAGTGAGGGGGTTTTGTTCTGGGCCGAGTGTAAAACGTAGAGTGTAATGGAAAGTGTGTTTGAGAGTGTGATACGGCGGGTTAGGAGTGTGGAGTGGGACCCAAATCCATCCCTTTCTCGCTGCCTCTGAGTCACTGACATTTGCAGTGATGATATAGTTTTGGAAGAGCTTTCAATCAATTCATTCGTCCACCCATCTATCCATCCATCAATCCATCCGTCCTCACAAACCTGTATTATTCTATTATTCTCTCAGAGAGAGAAACACTCAGCTCTCACGGTGCACTTCACCACAGCTGAGCCAGTACAGCGCTCTCCCTCCCTCTCTCTCCCTCTCTCTCTCTCTCTCTCTCTCTCTCTCTCCTTTTTCTTCTGCCTGTCTCTCCTTTCTTACTTTCTCTCTCTCTGTCTTTAACACTGTTTATCCTTTTCCCTTCCCTCTCTGTCTTACTCTCTCTTCTATGTCTCTCTCTAGTCACTCTCACTCTTTCTGTGGTCTCTCTCTCTGTAGTCACTCTCTCTCTAGTCTCTCTCTTTAGTCTCGCTCTCTAGTCTCTCTAGTCTCTCTTTCTACAGTCTCTATCTCTCTAGTCTCTCTCTCTGTAGTCACTCTCTCTCTAGTCTCTCTCCCTAGTCTCTCTTGCTAGTCTCTCTATAGTCTCTTTCTGTAGTCTCTCTCTCTGTAGTCTCTCTCTCGTTAGTCTCTTTCTGTAGTCTCTCGCTGAAGTCTCTTTCTATAGTCTCCCTCTCTCTTTAGTCTCCCTCTCTTTAGTCTCTCTCTCTGTAGTCACTGTCTCTCTCTCTATATAGTCTCTCTCTCTCGCTAGTCTCTCTATAATCTCTCTGTAGTCACTCTGTCTCTAGTCTCTCTCTAGTCTCTCTCTGTAGTCTCTCTAGTCTCTATTTCTATAGTCTATTTCTGTAGTCTCTCTCTGTAGTCTCTCTATAGTATCTCTCTAGTCTCTTTCTATAGTATCTATTTCTGTAGTCTCTCTGTAGTCTCTCTTTGTAGTCACTGTCTCTCTCTAGTCTCTCTCTCTCTGTAGTCTCTCTTTCTGTTGTCATTGTCTCTCTCTCTAGTCTCTCTGTACTCACTGTTTCTCTGTAGTCTCTCTCTCTCTCTGTAATCTCTTTCTGTAGTCTCTCTCTCTCTGTAGTCTCTCTTTCTGTAGTCATTGTCTCTCTCTAGTCTCTCTCTCTCTCTGTAGTCACTGTCTCTCTGTAGTCTCTCTCTCTCTGTAGTCTCTTTCTGTAGTGCCTCTCTCTGTAGTCTCTCTTCTCTCTTTCTATGGTTTCTCTCTGTGTAGTCTCTCTTTCTGTAGTCATTGTCTCTCTCTGTAGTCTCTCTCTCTCTTTCTTACTCTCTCTCTCTCTGCAGTAGTTTGCTTGGCAGTTGCTTATTCCTCAATGCTCTCTCTCTCTCTCTCTCTCTCTCTCTCTCTGAATCCTCAGCTATGACATATAGGAGTAGAATTAGGTTTATGGCTGTATCCCCTCAATCCACCCAATTCCATGGCAACTCAATGTCACCGCGGCAACAGCTGTGGGACATCTTCATCGCCACGGCTACAGACTCAAGTTTCACTTTTTGGGAACGATGGAAAACCACTTTCTCTCATTCAGACACTCTCCACACTGCTGGACGACGTCCTGGCCTGGTCCCACTGTCACACGGGTGGTTTGGGGGGGAGCTGCTGGAAGGGGGGGGGATCTCTTTCTAAGCCTGGATTAGTTTAAGCGTTTTGAGTTGAGAGTGAAATGAATATATTTAGTCTCTTTTGAAGTCCACAAAAGGAGCTGAATGGATTTTTCACGGAAACGAATCAGAAACATACGAGAGGACGCGAGTCCGCAAATGAAGCGCTGCCTTCATCATTTATGTAATATTCCAAACGCTTTGGAGAGAAAACGGATCTGGGTGTATTTTAAGCCTCTGAAAGCGTTTAAAGCCAGCATGAAAGAGCGAAGAAGTGGGCGGGTGAAAATCGCTCGAGTGGCCCTACAATGGAGGACACGACCGGCTTTGTTACTCTACAAATTGGATAAAAAAACCACTTAATTAGTTGAAAGAAAGATGAGGCTCCCACTGAACTAAATATAATGGTGTGAGTAAGTTTAATGCAGTGAAAAGGTGGTCTTAAATATTAATATACACATCACAGGGACTGGAGGTCTTAATCCAGTATGAATCTGCAGTGTGTTGAGTTTACAGTCTCATAGTAATAAT
Organism: Colossoma macropomum; assembly: GCF_904425465.1. Lineage (NCBI taxonomy): Eukaryota > Metazoa > Chordata > Actinopteri > Characiformes > Serrasalmidae > Colossoma > Colossoma macropomum. The sequence goes on along the minus strand of NW_023495303.1, from coordinate 764,546 downwards.
TGTGGAGTGAGTTTAAGTGGGTAGACCTAGGCCAGGGGTCGCAACCCTAAAGGTTAAGAGGAGCCATTTTGTCCTTTCAGCAAAAGTCAAACCACCTTGGGAGCCACAACACTTTATCCCCATTTTACCATCTTTGCTGTAAATATGTCTCAGTATGTGCTGATGTGACTACTATAGACTAAAAAATATAATATAAACGAAAAACACAGACTTACTTTGCTTTAAGCTTCAGCTCAGCTATATCCGCTTTTCTCGCATCTCTGGCAGGAAACTTTTCCGCAAAAGTAGAACAGTCTCTTGTAAAATGTCTCTCCACGTTTAATTTCTTACGAGGCTGAAGTCGCTTCTCATTCGCCAGCTTCTTGTTCGAATTTCCCCCATTCCACCTTAAATGGTGCCTGAGACCTAATGTAGCTGATGCACCATTTAAGGTGGAATGGGAACATCTGAACAAGAAGCTGGTGAACGAGAAGCTTTGTGACGTTTTAGTGTTGGTCAGTTTCTCGTTGCAGATTAAACGTATCAGGAAACCAGCTGAAGTGATTATAAACACAAATAAGTCCATTCGTCTCCAAATTATCAACGTTCGTCTCAAATCTCTCTCTTCGCCGTTTCGTTAGCTACTAGCTAGGCGAGATCGTTGTCTGTGTTGCTATGGTGACCAGCAGTCTGCGCTGATCTTCAGGGTTAAAGGGTGAATTAGCAGTTCTACATTAACTCCAGAGTTTAAGAACATTTGTTGTTAAACTGTGTTGAACGATCAGCAGAGCTTTATTTTACTGTAAAGGAGGATTATTTTATTTTTACCTACTAATCTGATTCTGCTGTGGAGCCGCAACAGGGCAGTAAAAGAGCCGCATGCTGCTGACCCCTGGACTAGACCTAACTGGGCCTAATACTGGTTTAATGGCTGCTTCTATTGACCAGGAAAAGCTGTAATGGGATGAAGACCGTCCTCAGCAGTGGAGTAACTGTGCTGATTCTTTACTGAACCCGTGAACCAACACACCTGCTACAACTGCCGAGCTAAAGACAGACGCAGGACAGCGCTATCCCAGATTTTATTCAGGTCTTCAGCGTCCTTCTGGGATCGTGTGCGCAGTGTCAGAAATAAATGATTAAATAATTAAACAAATGACCTTGTGTGAGAGTGAAGCGGCAGCGGCGTGTGGAGATCGGGCGATAGGGCTGGAGTGAGAGCGTGTGTGTGTGTGTGTGTGTGTGTGTGTGTGTGTGTGTGTGTGTGTGTGTGTTACTGTCAGATTCCGGTGATTCTAACAGATCACTGTCATTCCTAGAGAACCTCCCAACCTTGAGGAAACCTGGACTTTTTACTTTTTCCTTTTCTTTTTTATACAGAATTTGAAAGCTGTCATTTCACTCTCAGTTGGACACACAGCAGCTGCGAAACGAAACATCTGAAAAACATGTTACAGACTAGAATGGCCACCCAAAATATATCTGGACAACAGCAGTCCTGTGTTCCAAAACTCACCATTGATGAGTGATGGGTTAGAGGAGGCTGATAAACTGTACAGCAACAGGTGAACAGTCTGTAACTGAACACCTACACAGTGGAGCTATAAGGTGGGTGTTTCTAATAAAGTGGCCACAAGGTGGGTGTTTCCAATAAAGTGGCCACAAGGTGGGTGTTTCTAATGAACTGGCCAGTTAGTGGAAGCACAAGGTAGGTGTTTCTAATAAAGTGGCCAGTTAGTGGAGCTATAAGGTGGGTGTTTCTAATAATGTGGCCAAGACTCAGATATAATCTCAATCTGTTCTACAGTTTCTCATTAGGCTGAATGAATAACTGGCCCTAATTGTAGGTATTGTGATATAAACTGAGTCTGTTCTACAGTTTCTCATTAGGCTGAATGAATAACTGGCCCTAATTGTAGGTATTGTGATATAAACTGAGTCAGTTCTACAGTTTCTCATTAGGCTGAATGAATAACCGACTCTAAATGTAGGTATTGTGATATAAACTCAGTCTGTTCTACAGTTTCTCATTAGGCTGAATGAATAACTGGCCCTAAATGTAGGTATTGTGATATAAACTGAGTCTGTTCTACAGTTTCTCATTAGGTCGAATGAATAACTGGCCCTAATTGTAGGTATTGTGATATAAACTGAGTCTGTTCTACAGTTTCTCATTAGGCTGAATGAATAACCGACTCTAAATGTAGGTATTGTGATATAAACCGAGTCTGTTCTACAGTTTCTCATTAGGCTGAATGAATAACCGACTCTAAATGTAGGTATTGTGATATAAACCGAGTCTGTTCTACAGTTTCTCATTAGGCTGAATGAATAACCGACTCTAAATGTAGGTATTGTGATATAAACCGAGTCTGTTCTACAGTGTCTTAAGTTCATGCGTCTCGGCTTCTTTACAGTCTCTCCTCATTCCTCTCATGTTATTCACTTACGGCCCTTCTGTGGTATCAAACTCGTGTATTTATGTATCTCCACTCAGCAAAGCAATCACGCGCCATAAGGTTTAATTCCTGATGCATCTCCAGCAGACGAAACGCACAGCGAGGGGGAAAATCTATAAAAGAACTTTATTGCTCGTGGCCAAGGATGGAAAGTAATTACAGCTTTTATAAGGTTATCAATTCCTCTGACCTAATTTCTATTGATCGGACGGTGGAACATTTTACACCCCGGACAGATAATAGGCGGGCGACCGAAGAGTGTGTGCGGTGAATCTGAGAGCAATTACAGGGAGAAGAAATGAAGAACACTGTCCTTCTCGACAAAGCACTTTTCTGAGACTTCCGCTTATTGCAGAGTTACAAATCCTGACCGTTACTGACCACAGAACCGTTCCGTCTGCTTGAAATCAGTAATGACTCAATTACTGTCCCACTGTGTGCAGTTCCACATGGTTCCTCTACTCGCTTTTACGAACGTAAGTATTGATCAGTAATGAACAAAAGCTCATTATTACAGCTGCTTTATATTTAACAGTACACTCTTAAAATGATGGTTCTTCAAGGGTTCTTTAGTAAAGAAAATGGTTCTATAAAGAACCATAAACACTCAAAGAGCCCTTTTCATGATTAAACGTCAGTCAACAAAGCATTTGTTGTAATTTGACCAGAGGTGCCGAAACATTTGCATACGACTGTGTCGAATGAACTTTCAGTGAATATTCAAGTTTGACCTGAGAAAAATTATCATTAGCAGATTTTGTTTCATATTTGCTGATTTATCTATTTATATCAGAGATCAGTACCTGTGAACAGTTCTTACTGTTTATTATGGGTTATAAAAGGTCAATTCACAGGGTGTTCATAACAAAACAGGTCAAATTTATTTATAATAAAGTGGCCAGTTAGTGGAAGCACAAGGTGGGTGTTTCTAATAAAGTGGTGTGTTAGTGGAAGCCCAAGGTGGGTGTTTCTAATAAAGTGGCCAGTTAGTGGAAGCCCAAGGTGGGTGTTTCTAATAAAGTGGCCAGTAAGTGGAAGCCCAAAGTGGGTGTTTCTAATAAAGTGGCCAGTTAGTTGAAGAACAAAGTGGGTGTTTCTAATAAAGTGGCCAGTTAGTGGAAGCCCAAGGTGGGTGTTTCTAATAAAGTGGCCAGTTAGTGGAAGCCCAAGGTGGGTGTTTCTAATAAAGTGGCCAGTGAGTGGAAGCACATGATGGGTGTTTCCAATAAAGTGGCCAGTTAGTGGAAACCCAAGGTGGGTGTTTCTAATAAAGTGGCCAGTTAGTGGAAGCCCAAGGTGGGTGTTTCTAATAAAGTGGCCAGTTAGTGGAAGCCCAAGGTGGGTGTTTCTAATAAAGTGGCCGGTTAGTGGAAGCCCAAGGTGGGTGTTTCTAATAAAGTGGCCAGTTAGTGGAAACACAAGGTGGGTGTTTCTAATAAAGTGGCCAGTTAGTAGAAGCACAAGGTGGGTGTTTCTAATAAAGTGGCCAGTTAGTGGAAGCCCAAGGTGGGTGTCTGTAAGTGGCCAAGACTCAGATCTGTTCAGTCTGTTCTACAGTTTCTCATTACTGTTTGTTATGGGTTATAAAGGGTCAATTCACAGGGTGTTCATAACAAAACAGTTCATATTTGAATTTTTTTATTTCTCCTCATTATCCTAGACTACATCTTAGGACATTTCTGGTGAAAAACCATGTCAGATTCTTGTTATCTTTCTGAATTTGCTCAGTGCTGTAATAAGCTATATTACAGACAGACAGCAGCGTTGACACACTGTCACTCCGACTCGCTTCCTTTCTTTCAGCCTGACTTCTCTTGAATACTGATAGCACAGTTTGTACATGAAGGCTGGACGAAACGAGAAGCTCAGGCAGAGTTTTAGACGATCATGTTTCCTTCACGTTACTCAAAGTGATGCTTCAAAGTCCCATAAAGGCTAATCTTATTAGTGACACGGACCTTGATGGTAAAACTGACGTTTCTTTTGAACCTGCTTCATTTTTCCACTGCAGTTCTACTAACTTAGCAATGATTCTTCCATCTGCTGCAACGGGTCACTTTATTAGAAACACCCACCTTGTGCTTCCACTAACTGGCCACTTTATTAGAAACACCCACCTTGTGCTTCCACTAACTGGCCACTTTATTAGAAACACCCTACCTTGTGCTTCCACTCACTGGCCACTTTATTAGAAACACCCACCTTGGGCTTCCACTAACTGGCCACTTTATTAGAAACACCCACCTTGTGCTTCCACTCACTGGCCACTTTATTAGAAACACCCACCTTGTGCTTCCACTAACTGGTCACTTTATTAGAAACACCCACCTTGTGCTTCCACTAACTGGCCACTTTATTAGAAACACCCACCTTGTGCTTCCACTCACTGGCAACTTTATTAGAAAACCCACCTGGGCTTCCACTAACTGGCCACTTTATTAGAAACACCCACCTTGTGCGTCCACTAACTGGCCACTTTATTAGAAACACCAACCTTGGGCTTACACTCAATGGCCACTTTATTAGAAACACCCACCTTGTGCTTCCACTAACACGCCACTTTATTAGAAACAGCTACCTTGTACTTCCACTAACTGGCCACTTTATTAGAAACACCAACCTTGGGCTTACACTCAATGGCCACTTTATTAGAAACACCCACCTTGTGCTTCCACTAACTGGCCACTTTATTAGAAACACCAACCTTGGGCTTACACTCAATGGCCACTTTATTAGAAACACCCACCTTGTGCTTCCACTAACTGGCCACTTTATTAGAAACAGCTACCTTGTACTTCCACTAACTGGCAACTTTATTAGAAACACCTACCTTGTGCTTCCACTAACTGGCCACTTTATTAGAAACACCAATCTTGGGCTTCCACTAACTGGCCACTTTATTAGAAACACCAACCTTGGGCTTACACTCAATGGCCACTTTATTAGAAACACCCACCTTGTGCTTCCACTAACTGGCCACTTTATTAGAAACACCTACCTTGTACTTTCACTCACTGGTCACTTTATTAGAAACACCTACCTTGTACTTCCACTAACTGGCCACTTTATTAGAAACACCAACCTTGGGCTTACACTCAATCGCAACTTTATTAGAAACACTGTACCCTGCCTCTCAACAGTCTCTCCTTCAGTGTTCTAGGTAAATGCTCACTGATGATTGTGTTGTAACCGTAAATGGGGTCAACCATTAAAAGACCCCGTCTGTAACATTAGCTAGGCTAGCAATCGTTTTAACTAGTAGTAACTATCTAATAGTATAGTACAACTAAAAGCTAGGTAGCTGATAAAACAAGATAAATACAGTTGTCAGCAAGAAGAACAAAACTGGCACATAGCCAGCATTAGCATGTTAGCTAATGTTACCTAATGAAAATAAGCGATGTTAATGCTAAGCTAGTTTATGCTAACATCACAACACTGTTTCACTGCTGTGAAAAGATTGTTCTGACACTGATAATGAAAATAACTCATGATTAAGTATCAGGTTTGTTTGTTTTTTCAGCAGCTGTTTTTGTTTTGTTCTGTAATCTAATTGCTTTAAGCTTTGAGAACCTGATGATTCCCGCTGTTAAAGTCCAGCCTCTCTCTGAAACAGTGAGACGTTGGTAATGTTTGTCCTCTTCCGCCCGCAGATCGATAAGGTTTGACACGCTGTCAGCAGAGCCAGATGGCTGTGATGGATGGCTGTGTTTGCTTTATTGTCTTTAGCCTTCGTGTCTGAAACTTTCCCTCCTCTGGAAGCTGCTCTGCGAATCTCTCCGGGACGGAAAGCTTCTTTCAGGCCCGTCACAGCAAGCGGGGATGATTTTTCATCTGCGCGATGGAGAAATGTCAGAGTTTTATGAACAGGATGAACCCTTATTTTCACTTCTGACCTCACGAGATTGAAGCTGTTAAAGCAACTCACCCCAGACGTTTGTCTTATGTGGCTGTTTTTAAAAGATGCTGAACGGAAAAAAGAAAAAACTGATGGACTGGAATAACTTAATAAATATTTGCTTAGGTTTCTGTTTATTGGATGAGCAGAAAAATCTCACTCTTCAAAGATAAGCTGCCTTTTCTTCATATGCTAGGCTACATTTACCAGTAAAGTTTGGCTAAATCTTCTTTTTGTTTATATTTGACACAGGATAATAGTGAAGAAATACCACGAAAAATATGTTAACATAACCCTCCTTCAGTGTTTGATGGTGGCTGTGATTAAAGCATGAACAACCAAACATTAGCTAGGCTACCACTAGCATTAACTAACTTACCAATGGCATGGTATGATATAAGCTAGGTAGCTAGCTAGCTAACTGAGGTAGATACAATCATTAGCTAGAAGAACACAACAGGAGCATAACCAGCATTAGCATACTGGCTCATTGAATCATGGTCATGGTTTTAATGCTTGCTATGCTAGTTTATGCTAACATCACAACACCAGTTCAAAGCTGTGAAAAGATGATTTCTCTGTATTTTGTTTCATAGAATAATAGTGAAGAACTAAAAGTGTTCTAGGTTAATGGTGGCTGTGATGTAAGCATGAACGTTAGCCAGGCTAGCACTAGCAATAACTAACTTACCAATAAATAACAGCTAGGTGGCTAGCCAGCTAACTGAGGTAGGCCCAGATAGCAGATGGTTTTGGGCCGATTCGTGGCTTTCCTGTGTGATTGTTGGTTGACCACCAGGTAGATATCAGTCATGCGGGCCAGAATAGAGCCACATCCTGGGCAGCTTCATACCGTTCTGCCTCATGTCTACATTTGTGGGACAATTCTGGCGTGAATGTTTTGGACCAGTGTAGTTGGGCCAGACTGGGGGCCAGATTTGGGCCGTTTCCTTTAGTTCTGCACACTTTACAGTGTGTGAAAACTGAAATATAACTAGCGTTAGCATGCTACCTGATGAAAACATGGTCATGATTTTAATGCTTGCTATGCTAGTTAATGCTAACATCACAACACTAGTTTGAAGCTGTGAAAATATATGATTTCTCTGTATTTTTAGATAGAATAATAGTGAAGAAATCAAATGTGTTGACATTATGATAAAAATAATTGACCTCATGCTAAATAGCGCCATTTAGACCCTGCCTACCAACAACACACCTGGTAGGCTCATTAACGAAGACTCATTGTCTACTAATGAACTTTTAAGGAGGATGACATATTTTTAGGATGGTAGAATGGTTGGAGTTCCACATGATCAAACGCTAAGGTCCTAAAATTAAACTACTTCTTGGGGCAAAAGTACAGGCCAAGTCGAGTCTTTAAAGAGTTAAAGTTAGCACTTATTATACTATTTGCCACATTATTTAATATTCTATAGTGTAGCACTGCATCCTTCAGCCTCGTCAGTTTAACAGTATTCATGACTTTGTTTCTAACTACGATACCCAGCATGCAAAGACATCCGACAAACGGGAATCTTCCCAACAGGAATGATAAAATACACCGATGTCGAGGCTAATAAATACAGATATATACTTTTATACAACAGTTAAATAAATAAAGTAATAAATTAATAAACTGGGCCGTGAACGCGGCGTTTAAATGTTTTAATGTTCGCAGTTCCTTCACCGAATTATAGTTCCTTAACGAGCAGCTTGTTGCTACGTCAGAGTAACGAGCTCCGCCCACTCGCTGCACAGCCGGCGGTTCATTCAGCTCCTTACACTAAATTCCCAAACTGTCATCACCACTGAGCAGCTTTTGTGTCGGCAGCTGAGACAGAAGAACAGCTAAACAACCTGGAATCAGACAGAATCTTCAGAGTCTGACCAAATCAGACTGAGACATAAAACTGACCCAATATCAAGTTCAGCTCAGTTTTGTCAGTTTTTGCCAGATCAGTATTAATGTTGTTTTGTTCCAGCCAGTCTGTAAAGCATCTTACAGCCCATTTAGTTTGGCGAATGGTGTTGGGTTCATTTCTGGCTGATTCCAGGTTGTTCAGCTGCTCTTCTGTCTCAGCTGCCGACTGAAAAGCTGCTCAGTGGTGATGACAGTTTGGGAATTTAGTGTCGTCTCATCTTCAGAGTCTGACCAAATCGGCTGTCGGTCAAATGTGATCTTAAAAGTGTCCATTTTCTGTTTGTGGCAAAGTAAGAAGTAAAAACGTTCAAATGGCTTGAGCGTCTCCTACAGCTGTCAAAGTCATTGCTTAGTAACAGTGTCCCTTCTGCCTTCAAGATACATCATTAGAAGGTGGGTTTTCTATTCTTTAAACTGGAAAATCCCACTTTTGGGACCATTGTGGGACCACTGTAGGATGTGGGTAGACATGTAGAGATGGTTACATTGTTCATTTTGGCAGGAGTGCTCTTTCCAGATGGCCATTATAACTGTGTTTAGCTAAGCTAATGTACATTAGTCCATGTTTATAGATATCAGTGAATCATACAATGTCAGACACCACATAATCAAGTCTATTAGAGATACTGATCGGCTCCACAGTTTGAGGCAAGCGCATGGTTATTTAGCCAGGTAGGTAAATGCTAATTGGTGGGATGTTTACTTGCTACATCAGCCTCATAGCTCCAGTGCTGAAAACTAAACAAGCAACTTCAGACATCAAACATGTCTTGCATTTGTTTTAAGGGAGGAAAGCTTTTCGTGCCAAACTAGCCTTTAAGATAAAGTAGCTAACAAACTATAAGTATTGTTATCAAGTTGCATAACATAAATAAGGCTAAAGATGGACATGAAACAAAGCCAGAAGGAATAATGTGAAGTAACACGGCGCATTTTTACAGCAAAGCTAAGAACTTGGCTTGGGCTAATGCTGTGATGCTAATTCTGGATGCATCCATGTTTAGTCCAGTTTGGGAATGCTGTTCTTTCCCAGATGACCCAACCCTAATCTGCAGGCGTTGCAGCGCTGTGTGAAAGTGTGGGATGTATCCACCGAGGAGGGAAGGAGGGATTAATTTATTTTCTCGTGGCCGAACGTGGTGCTAATTTGTAATTAGCGTGAACTCCTTTTCCCACGGAGGCCGAGAGCAGTTTGTTTTTGGGGTGAATTATCGCAGCCTCTGCAGGATTGGAGAGAGAGAGAGAGTGGATTTTAATCCACACTGCTCAGATCTGCCCTGCGGACACACGAACACACACACACACACACACACACACAAACTCTGGCTTGATGAAAACAGAAAAGACTCAAATCCACCCTAAGCTGCTTTGCTAAATCACATTAGCACGTATTATTTAACCGCAAACACTTCCAGCCTTATCGCCACCCTCTAGATCCAGATGTTGTGAGGAATAACCCCACATTTCTCTCACCACACAGACCATTTAGGCAAATTTCACAAACCCTAATGGGCGAGTTAATGTCGCTCCTTCAGCCGGAGAGAGGGAGCGATCGCTTCAGTGCTAATAAACTCGGCTAACCTCGTTTTCCACATCAAAGCAATTTAGCTCACTCTAAGCGTGTTTTCAATCATAATTAGCATCGTAAAACACGTTACGTGTTGGGTGAAACATGTAATTAACAGTGACAGCTAATTTTTATTAGTAAGGCTTGCATATTGAATGCTGTGGCCTTTATTTGTGAACCACCAGATGCTCTTTTCAGCACTTTCCGATTAAGGCATTGACAATGCTCTTGCTAGGTGCAGGTCATCTTATCTTTAGGCTCTTCCACATAGCACATGGCTCTCTGTCTGCCCTGCACAGAATCACTATTAATTGATGTAGCCTCTACATTGGGGTTCCTCAGGGGTGTGATCTTGGTCCACTTCTGTTGTCCTTGTACCAAGATCGTACCCCTGCGTACAACGATGTAATCTCACTATTGGGGTTCCTCAGGGGTATGATATAGGTCCACTTCTGTTCTCCTTGTACCAAGATCGTACCCCAGAGTACAATGATGTAGTCTCACTATTGGGGTTCCTCAGGGGTATGATTTAGGTCCACTTCTGTTCTCTTTGTACCAAGATCAAACCCCTGAGGAAGACATTGTAGCCTCTCTATTGGGGTTCCTCAGGGGTATGATTTAGGTCCATTTCTGTTCTCTTTGTACCAAGATCAAACCCCTGAGGAAGACATTGTAGCCTCTCTATTGGGGTTCCCCAGGGGTATGATATTTGTCCACTTCTGTTCTCCTTGTACCAAGATCGTACCCCTGAGTAAGATGATGTAGCCTCTCTATTGGGGTTCCTCAGGGGTACAATATTGGTCCACTTCTGTTCTCCTTGTTCAAGTCACTGGGACTGGGTCTTTTTTTTTACTTTTCATGTCCGTCAAATCAAGCCCTGAAAAAAAATCAATAAAATAAGAGCCCGAATGATCCTTGAACGATGCCGTATGGAATTAAAGGTAAGAATTTCTGGATGACACATGTGGTGACATGCCTGGCAATGACTACGATGGATTTGAAATACCAATAATCAAGCATGAAGGTAATGCTGCCACGGTTTATAGAAGCTTTGCTGCACATGGATGTATCGCTGTTTCTGAAGGAAACACATTCTGCTCAGCATCAAAGGCTTTCACAGCAGAGTATAAGATCTTTGGTTCTGGGAGAAGAAACCAACATACAGGTCTATATTAGTATGACCAAAGAAGTGTGAAAACTTTAGAAAGGTCCAATCAAGGTTAATGCTGGTAGGCTGTGATGGTTCATGATCAAAAACCTGCACAAACATCATGAGGTTGAGTGTTGCAGTGCCTTGAAATCTCTCAGCAGCTCGATCAATAACATGCTTCGGGAATTAACTACACTTTGCAGACAAAATTCTGCTGACAATCGAAAGATTCTTCAGAAATCTCCCTTCACAAAACACTACAGTCATCAAAAATACACTGAAGCCTCCTTCATTGTTCTTAAAAAAAAGGCTCTTCACAAAAGGTTTGGCAAGTTTTCCTGTCAAACCCATTAGAGACAAGAATGAAAATTGAAAATATTACAGACCCTAAAATGCACTCACCAAGTGCTTTATTAGGAACACCTGTACACCTGCTCATTCATGCAATTATCTAATCAGACAATTGTGTGGCAGCAATGCAGCACATAAAATCATGCAAATGTTGGCAGCAGCTTCAGGTAACGTTCACACCAACCATCAGAATGGGGGAAAAAGTGATCTCAGTGATTTTTACCGTGGCATGATTGTTGGTGCCAGATAGTCTAGTTTAAGTATTTCTATAATTGCCGATCTCCTGGGATTTTCATGCAGAACAATCTCCAGATTCAGAATGAGAGATGTCAGTGGAGAATGGCAAGACTGGCTCAAGCTGACAGAAAGGCTACAGTCTCAGAAAACCACTCTGTGCAATTGTGGTGAGCAGAAAAGCATCTCAGAATGCACAACATGTCCAACCTTGAGGTGGATGGGCTACAACAGCAGAAGACAATGTTGGGTTCCACTTCTGTCAGCTAAGAACAGGAAGGTGGGGCTGCAGTAGGCAGAGGCCCACCAAAAATGGACAGTTGAAGACTGGAAAAATCGTAGCATGGTCTGATGAATCTTGATTTCTGCTGAGAACACAGATGGTAGATGTTTTCTTGGCACAGTTTGGGCCTGTTAATACCAATCAATCATCGCTTTAATGCCATGGCCTATTTGAGTGCTGTTGCTGACAATTTATCATCTTCTAATAACTACTTCCAGCATGATAATGCACAATGTCACAAAGCAAAAGCCATTTTAAACTGGTTTCATGAACATGGCAATCAGTTTAGGGTTCTTCAGTGGCCTTCCAAGTCACCAGATCTGAATTCAGTAGAACACCTTTGGGAGTAGAACAGGAGATTCACAGCATGACGTACAAGGTAGCTGTTTTTAATGAAGTGGCCAGTTAGTGGAAGCACAAGGTAGGTGTTTCTAATAAAGTGACCAGTTAGCAGAAGTACAAAGTAGGGGTTTCTAATAAAGTGGCCAGTAAGTCGAAGCACAAAGTGAGTGTTTCTAATAAAGTTGCCAGTGAATAGAAGTACAAGGCAGGTGTTTCTAATAAAGTGGACAGTTAGTGGAAGCACTAGGTAGGTGTTTCTAATAAAGTGACCAGTGAGTGTAAGTACAAGGCGGGTGTTTCTATTAATTTGGCCAGTCAGTTTACATAGACTACTGAATGGAGGGTACTGAAAATTAAAAATTTGATTGTTATGATTATCACTGTAGAACTTTTGTAGATCCAAGCAAGACAGGTTCTATGCACAGGACATGTACTGGTAAATAGGAATGATTCTGATGTTCTCTGTACCCTACAGAAGCCATGAAATGTATCAGATTTGATCAGACGTGCCTGTATCTCTGACACAGGGCATCACTTTCAAAGCAAGCTGGAGTTCACTGTCACTTCTCTCCGTTCTGGTTCCTCTGAAGGTTTTAGCACAGATGTGAAGTCGGTGTGATTTCTGCCTCTTTTGATGTCGAGTCCTGTCCACATTGAGCTTGATCAAACCCCTCGCTGTCTACCTTCACAGCTGAAGGATGAACAGGGCACTGGGAAAGCCTGTTTTTTTCTAGCAGATGATTTAAAACTATATTTTGTGTGGTGAATAAAGTAATCATTTTAAAAAATCTAACTCACATGCTGACAAAAACATGGATCAGCCACGTCCCATCAACTAGAACTTTCAGCTAACGTCCAAAGGATAAGTTTGCCCTCTGCTTTGTCACAGACTGAGCTCGCATCTCCAAGACCACCTCAAACTGAGTTTTGGAGATCTAAACCATCTGTGACCACTCTCATAAATTTCACACTCCCAAATGATCCGGTAAAAATATATGTACGCATATATCACAAAAGCTGTTATTGTTCATTGTCAAGGCACCATGAGTTCACGCTTTACAGCAGAGATGGTCAAACGCCAGCGCTGTTCTCCAGCAGAACCCGATAAATCTGTTCAGCCAATCGGCGCACGGTATTCGGGTCAGGTGACGCAACACTGCTGGCTCTCAAATGGCTCCATTCTCCCTACAAAGTGCAGCACGTAGGTCTTAAAATAAAGGCTACTGCATCCAAACCGAGCTCAGTGAGTCTAACAGAGAACCACTCTGGATTCAGCCATGTGAGCTCAATTCGTACTGGATATAAAGCACAATATTTGGGTGGAAAAGACAAAATTTTATAACTCACATAGTGCACTATGTAGGGAGCGGTCAGCCGTTTGAGATTCAGCCTTAGAAACACCCACCTTGTGTTTCCACTCACTGGCCACTTTATTAGAAACACCCGCCTTGTACTTCCACTCACTGGCCACTTTATTAGAAACACCCGCCTTGTGCTTCCACTCACTGGCCACTTTATTAGAAACACCCGTCTTGTGCTTCCACTCACTGTCCACTTTATTGGAAACACCTACCTTGTGCTTCCACTCACTGTCCACTTTATTGGAAACACCTACCTTGTGCTTCCACTAACTGGCCACTATATTAGAAACACCTATCTTGTACTTTCATTCACTGTCCACTTTATTGGAAACACCCACCTTGTACTTCCACTCACTGGCCACTTTATTGGAAACACCCAGCTTATACTTCAGACCCCAAACATTTCTTGGCTGTTCCTGCATTTAACCTGTGCATGTTTGATTGACCTGCTCCTCTAAAATCCACCGACAGTAACTCTACCTGGTCTAAATGACTGTAATCCCTCATCAGGTCGTTCCTGTTCAAACGTCTTATCTCAGCCCCATTCCCTCCGCTGCTTCCAAGGTCCTTCGGTTCATCCGAGTGGAATAACTCCAGAGTCTGAGAGGGTCAAAAATAGCTCCGAAATCGCCAGTTTGCTTGTGATCTATTCTCAGCTGCTCTCATACACGCCCGTCCCGAAGCGTCTCGCAGCTAAATTGTGTTTTGCATGGTTGCATTGCAGAATTGGGAACTGGGTAAACTTTTGGATCCCCTAGTGAGATTCTATATTGGAGTTGTTATTAATTTTTTTTCTCTCAAACTTTCTTGCTGTTGTTGACACTTTCCGGAAAACCCTCAGCTCCGAGGGAGCGAAGTGGTTTGGCTTTAATTAGAAACTATTTTTTCAATAATTTTAGGCCCTAATAGAATCGCTGGCTTTCATCGTATGGTAATGCATCAGTTTAGCCAACTGAGCTACCAGCCTGATCAATGTGTCTACATTTGGGGGATGTTTAGCATAGAGTTATTCCATTTTTATTATCATTAACACATTGTGCTTTCAATTTCTGGCCACTTTATAAGAAACACCTATCTTGTACTTCCTTTAACTGGCTAATTTATTCAAAACAGAAGGTTTCTAATAAAGTGGCCGGTTAGTGTTAGACAGAAGGCCCACTCACTGATCACTTAATCAGAAACACCTATCTTCAACTTCCACTAGCTGGCCAATTCATTAGAAACACCTACCTTCCACTGACTGGCCACTTTATTGGAAACACTCATCTTGTGCTTCCACCAACTGGCCAGTTTATTAGAAACACCAACCTTGTGCTTCCATGAACTGGCCATTTTACTGGAAACTCCTAACTTGTGTTTCCACTAACTGGCCGCTTTATTAGAAACACCCAACTTGTGCTTCCACTCACTGGCCAATTTATTAGAAACACCCACCTTGTGTTTCCACTAATTGGCCACTTTTTTAAAACATCATCTTGTGCTTCCACTAAATGGCCACTTTATTAGAAACACCCACTTTGTGCTTCCACCAACTGGCCACTGTATTGGAAACACCCAGCCTATACGTCTACACACTGGCCACTTTATTAGAAACCCCTACCTTGCATTTCTACTAACTGACCGCTGTATTAGAAACACCTTACCCAAAAGTGGCTGTGTGGTCAGTATATAGCCACTGATGAAGGACTAGAGGACACAAACCGTGAACTAACAGATGAGCTACAGTCTCTAACTGAACACATAAGAACTATAAAAGAGGGGTTTCCAGTAAAGTGGCTGAAGCATCGTACTGGCTCAGAACAAAATCAGAATATAAAATCTTTCCAATTTCATATTCTACAGCTTTATCCTTCCCCGTAAACCCACTAACACCATTTAATCAGTTCAATACTGAACTTTCCCACACGCTGCAGTGTAAATAATATTTTCTAAGAAATATTCAGTCATTTTTTCCCGTCTCTGACTGGGGTTCCTCAAAAGTTCAGGATCTTTTGAAGTGTTTTAAGAATAGGGGATCATATTAAAAGATTAATAAAACATCCGGACCACCAAACGGAATATTTCCCCCGCTGCTGAATATTTGATGTGTGTAGATTGAACATGTTTTGGATAAAAGGCTGTTAAAGGAAGAGCTGCGCGTGAGGCAGATGAAATAAATATCAGGCCGGGTTTGAAATGGAAAACGTGCGGAGATGCAGCAGGTATTTTTAACTGCGGCTGTGCAGGAGCTGAATCTGCTCACAGTCTGAAGGAGTGGAGAGACGCTGGGGTCTACAAAGAGGCCGAGAGTACAAAATCTGAGCTCAAGGTTCAACAACAGACATGCTCCCTCTCCACACTCACACTGTGCATTCTGTAAAAAAACGGACAGTTGTGCGACAATTTTTGTAAAATTGTTGTAAAATTGTGAAATTAAGCAACAGAACACAAGAGAGAGTGTAAAGCCCCTTTTCACCTTTCCGCATGTTTTCTACTGGAAGTTTTCAATGCAGAGTAACACTTCTTCAGCTAAAGCAGGGGGGCTCAGTCCTGGTCCTGGAGATCTACCACCCTGCAGAGCCCCAACCCTAATCTAACACACCTGATCCAGGTAATCAGGTCCTTCAGGGGCATCTGATTGTATGAGCCAAGTGTGTTGGAACTAAACCCCCCGGAGTGCAAGATCTCCAGGACCAGGACTGAGCACCCCTGCGCTAAAGCTATAACAATAACAACAACGAGTGCGTTTACAAGCACTTAATAATCCGATAACTGCAGAAAATCAGATTTTGTCGGTAATCTGATCAACGTGTTCACATGCACTTGAGTAATCAGATAATGGGGAAACTCTAGGTCTACATGAGTCAGACAGTAATCAGATTTCTGCTTTACAACCAGCCAATAAGCTCACAGAAGAAGACGCGACGTAAACGTAAAGTAAAAGTCAAACTTTATGCCGCGGGTTTTTTTTTAATCATCGCACCACTTTACCTGAAAACATGAGCATACGTCATCTAGAAGATGAAGAATATTTAAATCCTTCATTTCGTCAAGGATGTATTTGGTCTCAGCGGCGACGCTGCTTGCTTATTTCCGGTGCCGCCATCTGTGTTTCGCACATGCTCAGATTGAGGAATGAAAGAAATCATTTCATATCATGACAGCGTCAACCAGCACCATCGCCAAAGCCTGCTACAGCTGAGAAATCAGCCTCAATCTCAATATCTACTTCCAAACGAACTGTGGGAAGAGCTGCGCGAGCTAGGCCTGCTAAGATCCACAGCGCTGCGTGAGCCTGCTGGCCGAAAGCGATGCGCGAGAAGGCGAAAGCGAGGCGGGGTGCCCGCTAGGCTAATGGCAAACCCCAGACGACCCAGCCGTTCCATCGCTTCTTCTATCAAACGTTTGTTCCTTGGAGAATAAACTGGACTACCTCCGGATTCAGCGGGCTACCCAGCGAGAGTTCAGAGACTGCTGTGTTTTCGTTTTTACGAGACGTGGATGACGAGCTCAACTCCGGACTTAGCCGTTCAGCTCGACGGCCTGTTGTGCTTCCGTGCGGACAGAGACGCTGAGCTGTGCGGTAAGACTCGAGGTGGGGGACTGTGTGTTTACATCAACTCTCAATGGTGCAGAAACGCGGCGCTAGTCTCTAGTCACTGCTCTCCGCTGGTGGAGTTTGCGATTGTCAGAGCCAGGCCATTTTACTTGCCAAGATAGCTCCCAGTGCTAATGCTAACGCCGCACTGAACGAGCTGTACAGCGCTATCAGCGATCTGCAAAACGCACCCAGACGGACTGTTTATTGTTGCTGGAGATTTCAACCATGCTAATCTGAAGTCCGTGCTCCCCAAATTTCACCAGTATGTGGACTTTGCAACCTGGGGGGCTAACGTGCTGGATCTTGTTTCCCCGGCGTGTACAGGGCTGAGCCCCCCCACGGCTACTCAGACCACATCTCTGTGATGCTCATTCCAACATACAGACCGCTCTTCAGACGTGCCAAACCAGACAAGAAGCAAGTGAGAGCCTGGCCACCAGGAGCTATCTCTGCTCTTCAGGACTGTTTTGAGCACACTGACTGGGAGATGTTCAGAGAAGCAGCAACCTCCGGTGACTCCATCAACCTGGAGGAGTACACAGAATCAGTGACTGGCTACATCAGCAAGTGCATTGATGATGTTACTGTCTCCAAACTCGTCACAACTCACCCTAACCAGAAACCATGGATGACTGCAGAGGTGCGCATGCTGCTGAGAACCTGTGACAAGGCTTTCAAGTCAAGGGACAGAGCAAGCCTCAGGATAGCAAGAGCCAAGCTTTCCCGGGCCATCAAAGAGGCTAAGCGTGCCTACTCAAAGAAAATCCATGAACATTTTCAAAACACTGCTGACACACGGCGCATGTGGCAGAGCGTCCAGGCCATCACCAACTACAAGTCACCTCCACCTGCTTGTGACAGTGATGCCTCCCTTCCAGACGCGCTAAACAACTTCTGTGCTCGGTTTGAAGCACAGAACGGCACGATGGCGAGGAAAACCACTCCTCCTCCAAGTGAACAGGTACTGTGTCTGTCCACAGCTGATGTGCGGAGAACTCTACTCAGAGTTAACCCACGAAAAGCTCCAGGATCTGACAGCATACCGGGCAGAGTGCTCAGAGAATGCGCTGAACAGCTGGCTGATGTTCTCACAGACATATTCAACATCTCTCTGAGCACTGCAGTCGTTCCAATGTGCTTCAAATCCACCACCATCATCCCTGTGCCGAAGAAGTCTCCAGTGTCCTGCCTCAATGACTACCGTCCCATTGCACTCCAGCTTCCTCCTTCACTGGACCCACTGCAATTTGCATATCGCCCCAACCACTCAATAGACGACGCCATCTCCACCACACTCCACCTGGCTCTCACCCACCTGGACAATAGAGACACTTATGTCAGAATGCTGCTCATAGTCTTCAGTTCAGCATTCAACACCATCATCCCTCAGCATCTGATTGGAAAACTGAGCCTGCTGGGCCTGAACACCTCCCTCTGTAACTGGGTCCTGGATTTCCTGACTGAGAGACCTCAGTTAGTCAGGATAGGTAATAACATCTCCAGCACCACCATACTGAGCACTGGCACCCCTCAGGGCTGTGTGCTCAGTCCGCTGCTGTTCACCCTGCTGACTCATGACTGTACTGCAAAGCACAGCTCAAATCACATCATCAAGTTTGCTGAGGACACGACTGTGGTGGATCTGATCAGCAAGAATGATGAGTCAGTGTACAGAGAGGAGGTGCAGAGGCTAAAAGACTGGTGCGGAACCAACAACCTGTCTCTGAATGTAGACAAAACTAAGGAGATGGTTGTCAACTTCCGAAGAGTGCGGGGTGACCACGCCCCACTGACCATCACTGGCTCTGCTGTGGAAATCATCCAGAGCACCAAGTTCCTCGCCGTCCACATCACAGAGAACCTCACCTGGTCCCTCAACACCAACTCCATAGCCAAGAGAGCCCAGCAGTGCCTCTACTTCCTACGGAGACTGAAGAAGGCTCATCTCCCCCCTCCCATCCTCACCATGTTCTACAGGGGGACTGTGGAGAGCATTGCCTGGTTTGCGAATTGCACCGACTCTGATCGTAAGACCCTACAGCGTATACTGAGGACAGCCGAGAAGATCATCGGGGTCTCTCTCCCCTCCATCATGGACATCTACACCACACGCTGCATCCGCAAAGCCACCAGCATCGTGAACGACCCCATCCATCCCTCGCACAGGCTTTTTTCACTGCTGCTGTCTGGCAGAAGGTACCAGAGCATCCGTGCCATCACTGCCAGACTCTGCAACAGCTTTGTCCCTCAAGCAATCGGGTTTTTAAACTGAACTAACCCCCCCCTCCCCACACACACACTCATACACACCTCTTTTGATGCTCTACTTGCACTATCTATCTGGAACATTGTTGCCAATACTGTGTTTACACTGTTTCACTACCTCAGTAACTGCTGTGTTTATGTATGTTATCTGACGTAACTTACAGATCACATCATGTTAAATATGTCTGCACCTTATTCCACAACCTCATGTCCAGAAATCTGTGCTGTGTCGGTGCTGCACTGTCCGATCTGTTTACTGTGTCTAATGTCTGTATAATTTATTGTATTTATTGTATTGTTTCTAGCTTAATTTTTGTTCGCACTGTCTGCACGTTCGCACTTTGTAATTTTGTACTTTTTGTTCCTTGTCGCACCGTGTTGTTCCTGGAGGAACGTAATTTCGCTCCACTGTGTACTTGTACTTAGATGGAATGACAGTAAAAGCCTCTTGACTTGCCTTGACTTGAAATCAGAGTAAGAGTTTCCATGCACTGAGAAATCTGATTACTGAGCTAAAATCCAGCCTCTATCAGATTTCTTATTCAGGTTTCTAGACCTTACTGCGATCTGAGAAATCAGATTGTGCTGTCTACATGACCATTTGAGTAATCAGATAACTGCAGAAATCGGATTATGATCGGATTATTGAGTGCACGTACTGAGTGCACTCAGCGACGAGTAGAGCGTGTATAGCTCACTCAAATGTTCGAGTTTGAAGCAAAAACAAACTCTTCTCAGTTTCAGTTTCAGTGGTTTGTCTGCTGATGATGAGTTAGTGTAGTTAACTAACGTTGACGTGCAGTTTGTGCTTTAAAGTTGCTGCTTCAGCCGCTTTCAGAGGAACAGTTTTCATTTTCTCCCTCAAAAGCTGTCGGTATCTGAGAGAGCGAGAGCTCAGCGTGAGGTAGATGTTCGCTCACTGGAGCCGCTGGTTGTGTAAAACGTCCACAATGGCGCTACGGACCATGGCATCCCAACACGCCCCCTGCTGGTGTGTTTGTGTGTTTAGCTTTTTGCCACCTAGTTTATTGTTAGCGAGCTGTTTTAATATCTCCAGCTGATATGGCTAATCTAGTGTTTTACAGTTATTTTTACCTGAAGGAATTTTTGTCACCATGTCATTCATTCTGAGACCTTCTTACAGTGATTGGCCCTCTTAATGAATGGGCTTCTAGCTGAGGCGAGTTTTTAAAGTATATTTATGTTTTGTGGTTTTGTTTATTTATTTTGATTTATTT
Source organism: Colossoma macropomum (assembly GCF_904425465.1). Lineage (NCBI taxonomy): Eukaryota > Metazoa > Chordata > Actinopteri > Characiformes > Serrasalmidae > Colossoma > Colossoma macropomum. The sequence continues at coordinate 743,915 of NW_023495303.1, read as the reverse complement.
ATTTTATTATGATTCAGTTTTGTTTAGTTCTTTCATCGTTTGAAGTATACTGCCCGCTTAACCCCTTAAATGGCCACCAGTGGGCCCAAAGTTTTAGTACACACTTCACAACTTGAGAATAGCTTAACTAGTTTGCACTGAAGTCCCTGTAGTTACTGAACTATAAGCTTTAGTGTGTAATGTGTAAAAAAAGTGTAGTGTGCTAAAGAATAGAAGTTGGTTTTTACATATAGATATTCTTATTTGTACATAGAATTAGATCTAAATGGATTCACACTTACAGTTCTGGTGTATAATTTCATTTCAGTTCACTTATTAACTTAATTATAACTTTTCCCAATTTACTCTGCTTACTGGTTTTGACCAAACAGTCTCTAAAGCTTTAAAAAGTTAATGCCAGTTTTATTATTTATTTGTATTCTTCATACAGTTTGAATGAACAGGAAAGGGACAAACTTTAAAATGTTTTTGGTTATGCTAACATACACTATATGGACAAAAGTATTGGGACACCTCCACATTACATATACAGGAGCTTTTATGAATCCCATTCTAAATCCATAGGCATTAATATGGAGTTGGTTCCTCATTCACAGCTCTAACAGCTTCCACTCTTCTGGGAAGCTTTCTACAGATTTTGTGTGTGTCTATGGGAATTTGTGTCCGTTCATCCAGAAAAGCATCTGTGAGGTCAGACACTGATGTTGGATGAGAGGGTCTGGCTCACAATCTCTGTCCTAGATCATCCCAAAGGTGTTGGATGGGGTTGAGGTCAGGGCTCTGTGAGGGCCAGTCAAGTTCTTCCACACCAAACTCACCCAGTCAGGCCTTTATGGAGCTGCTTTGTGCACTGGGGCTCAGTCATGCTGGAACAGGAAAGGTTCTTCCCCAAACTGTTCCACAAAGTTGGAAGTGTACAATTGTCTAAAATGTCTTGGTGCTGAAGCTTTAAGATTTCCATTCACTAGAACTAAGGGTTCTAGACCAACTCCTGAAAAACAGCCCCATATCATCATCCCTCCTCCACCAAACTTTACAGCTGGCACAGTGCAGTCAGGCAGGTAACGTTCTCCTGGCATTCGCCAAACCCAGACTCATCCATCAGACTGACAGATGAGATGTATGAGGGTTTAGATGTAAACAAAATCATTCAGAGTAGTTTTGTGTTCTAGAGAAGCTTACTGAGTCAGAACTGTTCACAGTGGTGGTGATAGGAACCAGATGTCCACCTCTAAAAGCTCCCTCACAGAAAGTTCCTACATGAAATGTTTAGGAATTCACTGCCTGATGTCTGAGACACTGTTTTATGGTTGTTTTGGCAGGATTTTGGTCTTAAACTCCATTCATGGTGGAGGGATACATAATGTGCAGGGTGCTGTGAGGCAAAATAGTCCCCAGACAAAACGTATTATTTCAGATTTTCCACTATTTTACCACTATTTTTGTATTTACAACAAATATAGCAAAGTTTTGATGGCTGTACTGTTATTGTAAAATCTGGAAAACTAAATATAGAAGCACCTTTTATAGTAGATGTGTCCAAACTTTTGACAGCTGCTGTATGTAATATGCGTAAAAACCCTTTTAGCTGAAATGCAGTGATAAACAAGTCGTTGTCAAGGTTTACTTAGAAAATAATGCTGTTGTTTAATAATGCTGCCACCCACATGTACACTAGACTGATTATAGCTTCTGAACCAGCTAGAAACGAGTTTATAACTTGATAATAGATAAGAAAGAAAATCCACTTTCAGTTCACACCAGCTGCACAGAACAATCACGGAATATATTAGTGTCTCCTACTTGTCCCATTCTGTAGGAAATGACTGACCAGACACAGGGTCAATTCAGAAAAAACTGCTTTAATGTACATTCAACATTAGCATCACATTCGTGTCAATGTGAGAATAAAATTCAAAATCATAGATCATATATCTTTATAATAAAGTTCATAAAAATGGCAAATTGTTTTTATGTTCTATAATACAGTTGGATAAAATGCAAAATAATTTATGTTCTATAAAGAAATTAACTCTCTAATGAAGATTCTGAACACTGTAAAAATACTCTTTTATATTTGTGAAAGATGAATTTGTATAATGAAGTTCGTAAAAAAATGGCAAAATAAAACCTGGTCATTCTGTAATGAAGTTCATAAAAAAATCAAAATAGTTTTTTGTGTGCTCTATAATGAAATTTACACTGTTTAATGGAGGTTATAAAAAAATGCAATATTTCACTTATTCTGTAAAAATTCAGTTTGTAAAATGATAAATATTAAAAGTAAAAAAGGCAAATCATTTCTTTTATACTGTATAAAAATACACTGCATAAGTTTATAAAAAACAGCATAAATAATTTCTCATATGTTCTGTATAAAATTTGGGGAAAAAGCTAAAAACTCTATAATAAAGTTTAAAAAAATTTTAGTTTATAGTCTCTCATGAAGTTTGCAAAACATGCAAAAATATTTCACTTATTGTAATCAATATTTTTATGTTCTACAATGAAATTTGTAAAAATAATGTCTCTTGTAGTTTATACTCTATAATGAATGTTAATAAATATGATACTAAACATAACAAACTCGAACTAATTCCATAGTTTCTAAAGAAGTTTTATTCAACCTAGAAAACAAAACAAACGTTTAAAATAGACTAATTAATGTGTTTTATTAGGAGCTCTATATCGATGGGTAAAGGGGGGGTGAAATGATGAGAGTTGATTTTAGTAATCAAGATTATTATATTTTAGATTTAAACTCTGTCCACAGTTTGCAAAGTCAGGCCTTAGTTATCTCACATTAGTTATCCTCATTTTAGTTATCTCACATTATTTATCTCATGTTATCTCACTTGAGTTTTCTCATGTTAGTTATCTCATGTTAATTTTCTGACGTTTTCTAGCATTAGTTATCTAATGAGAGTTATCTTACATAAGTTATCTCACTTTAGTTTTCTCATGTTATTTACCTCAAATTAGTTATCTCACATTGGCTTTCTCACATTGGTTATCTCACGTTAGTTTTCTCACATCAGTTTTCTTACGTTAGTTATCTCAAAATAGTTATCTCACATTAGTTATCTCACATTAATTTTCTCATGTTAGTTATCTCAAATTAGTTATCTCACGTTAGTTTTGTCATGTTAGTTATCTCACATTAGCTTTCTCACATTAGTTATCTCACGTTAGTTTTCTCACATTAGTTTTCTTACGTTATTTATCTCAAATTAGTTTTGTCATGTTAGTTTTCTCACATCAGTTTTCTCACATCAGTTTTCTCACGTTAGTTATCTCACGTTAGTTTTCTCACATTAATTTTCTCATGTTAGTTTTCTCACATTAGTTTTCTTGTTATTTATCTCAAATTAGTTATCTCACATTAGTTATCTCACGTTAGTTTTTTCACATCAGTTTTCTCACGTTAGTTATCTGAAATTAGTTATCTCACATTAGTTATCTCACGTTAGTTTTTTCACATGTTTTCTCACGTTAGTTATCTGAAATTAGTTATCTCACATTAGTTATCTCATGTTAGTTCTCTCATTAATTTTCTCACGTTAGTTATCTCATGTTAGTTTTGTCATGTTAGTTATCTCACATTAGATATTTCACGTTTTCTCATGTTAGTTTTCTTACATTAGACATCTCACATTAATTATTTCATGTTAATTATCTCACATTAGTTATCTCACGTTACACCTAATCTGTTTTGCTTACATTGAACATTATGGGGAAGGACCACCAACATATTTAATATAATTGCAAGTTTTATAAATGTAATGGAAATTGATTTCAACTTTATACCCTCTAGTCTACATTTGGCACTGGGCATTAGGCTTTTGACCAAGTACTCCAGAGCTTCCTATTCTATTGGTCAGTGCCTTTCTATAGAGATTATATAAGCTGTGTAAGCAATGGATGAACTTAAAGTAGCTGAATTCACTCATTGTGATGATACTTTTGGACATCGAGTGCATGTTATGCTACTCTGAATGATTCTTAACAGTTTAGTTACAAAGACATTTTGAAAAATCGCTGGAAAATCTTGAAAGATCATTTCTTAATGTGAAAGGTTTGGCAGAGTCTGGTGAGGTAGGAGAACATGGTTGATTCAGAGGTGTGGACAGTAGATATGTTGACCTAATTAACACAGACACAGCTGGAAAGCCCCAAGCTGAAACTAAACAGGAGTGGGGAAAGGGGGCATACATGCTCCTTCTGACTTACTAAAAAAAACTGTTTACAGCGTTTAGAAACAGGCGAAGCAGATGAGTGTGGGATGAAGTGAAAATGAAGATGGGATGAAGATGAATGGACAAAGCGTCCAGCTTCCAGTGGTGCCATCCACAGCGCTCTAGTCCTCCTCTGTGGTGAAGAGAGACGTCAGACTCTGAGTTAGAATGCAGCTCATTTGAAGGCGGAATCACTAGTATTCCTTGATGACAGTTAATCGCCTAAACGGTAAGCTTGTTACTTAGTTATTAATGTTAAAACTTATTATTAAGTATCTACTATGAATTATTCAATATCTACTATGAATTATGTAATGTCTACTATGAATTATTCAGTATCTAGTACAAAATATTCCATATCTATTATGACTTATGACTAAGATGCACTAAGTATGTACTAAGATGCACTAAGTATATACTAAGATATACAAAGTGTGTAGTAAGATGTACTATGTATGTTTTAAGACATGCTAAGTATGTACTAATATGTACTATGTATGTACTAAGATGTATTAAGTATGTACCAAGATTTATTAATCCTATTTATTAACCAATACAAATAAGATTTAAGTATGTACAAAGATTGTACCAAGATTTATTATGTATGTACTAAGATGTACTAGGTATGTACTAAGATGTACTTAGTATATACTAAGATGCACTAAGTATGTACTAAGATGTATTATGTACCAAATCTGTACTGAGATGTAAGATTTATTAAGTATGTACTAAGATGTACTAAGTATATACTAAGATGTATGACATATGTACCAAATCTGTACTGAGATGTACTAAGTATATACTGAGATTTACTATGTACTAAGATGTACTAAGTATGTACAAAGATGTAATAAGTATGTACTAAGATGTCCTAAATATGTACTATGATGTACTAAGTTGTAATAAGTATGTACAATGATGTACTAAGTATGTACCAAGAAATATTCAATAGCTACTACAAATTACTCAGTATCTATAACAAATTACTATGAATTATTCAGCAAGTAAACAATAATAGCTACAAAAGAACATATCTGTGACCAGAGCGTGGACAGGTCTAAAGAGCACCTCTAAATGAATCAGAATCAGATGGAATACCCTCGTCTGAGCTCTCCTTCCGCTTGGGTTCAGGTTTCAGCATTATGTCTTCAGTGTCTTTGGGCTCTCGGGTGCGATACGTTCCTCTGTGGTGGAACACGCAGCGGAAGAGCACCACACTCAACACCAACAGAATCAGCACCACAGACACACACACACCTACCAAATACCAAGAACATCAGCATTACACACACTTAGTAGTATAGTATACACTCCCCTGGCCAGTTTATCAGAAACCCCCCTCATGTAGCTCCACCTCACTGGTGTACAGTTAGAGACTGTAGATCATCTGTTGAGGCACAGCTTGTGTTAGCCTTCCTCTAGGCCCTCATAGGTGTTTCTAATAAAGTGGCCAGTTAGTGGAAGCACAAGGTGGGTGTTTCTAATAAAGTGGCCAGTGAGTGGAAGCACCAGGTGGGTGTTTCTAATAAAGTGGCCAGTTAGTGGAAGCACAATGGAGGTGTTTCTAATAAAGTGGCCAGTTAGTGGAAGCACAAGGTGGGTGTTTCCAATAAAGTGGCCAGTTAGTGGAAGCACAAGGTGGGTGTTTCTAATAAAGTGGCCAGTTAGTGGAAGTACAAGGTGGATGTTTCTAATAAAGTGGCCAGTTAGTGGAAGTACAAGGTGGATGTTTCTAATAAAGTGGCCAGTGAGTGGAAGCACCAGGTGGGTGTTTCTAATAAAGTGGCCAGTCAGTGGAAGCACAAGGTGGGTGTTTCCAATAAAGTGGCCAGTTAGTGGAAGCACAAGGTGGGTGTTTCTAATAACGTGGCCAAGTATCAACAAATAATTTATCTAACATTTGTAAAATTTTCCTTTGTCAAACATTTAAATTTAAATCCAGTTAAAAATTGAAATGCCTACTGATCCTGTAAAAATATGTCAAATATAAAAAAATCTTACCCACAACAATGGAAATAAGTAGTTCATCTTCTGCTACCTGTGAAACAGCTGAAATAAATAAAGGAAAAAAGATTTAAAGGTCAAATATGTGGTTTCAATAAAAAAAAACATTATTATTATTATTATTATTATATTTCTAGTATTAACAATAGTAGTAGTTCCAGTGTGGTTGCAGTTCAATTCAAGTCAGTTTAGACTTTTCCTCATTTATTATTTTCTGAAGTAATCAAACACATTCAGTGGTGTTGAGGTCTGGACTCTGGGGTGGTCAGTCCATCGTTCAGCTTCTTTGTTTGATGTGTCCGTCTCCTTTTCTCAGTGAGGTTCTTCTTGGTCAGCTACACATCCTTTCAGACCCACAGCGCTGAGTCGTCTTCTCACAGTGGAAGGATGGACAGAAACACCTGTGGATGTTTTCAGATCTGAAGCAGCTTGATTTTCTCCTCTCTCTCAGAGATGAAAGCTTTAAGTGCTGTTTATCTGATGGGGGCAGTTTTGGGGTCGACCAGCTCTTCCAGGTGGTTGTTAGGAGACACAGTTTCTCTGTTTTCGTACTTTAGTTTTAGTGTGTATTTTTATTCTAAATGTGTTAAGGCTATGCTTATAATGTTATCGGAAATTATATACGGTATGTTTTATTTGTTTCAATATCGCTGTTGCTGGAAGAAAACCCAACCTCGTATCTCCAAAATGGTAACTTTACAGGAGAAGGAAAAAACATACTTTACTTTTAATGTAATTTAATGGAAACAGACTTTTTTCCACATCATTTTTGGTCATTTCTTTTAGTCCAGTCATCATGAAATTAACACACAATGTAAAGAACAAACGACTTTTTCAAATTACGTCCAAAACCAAAAACGACAAAAATGGAGAAACGAGATGTTTCTTCCGACAACAGAAATATGCTAATTTAACAACAATACAAATTTTGGACAAAAATTTGCGGAAAGAAGTCATTTTTGAGTGTGATCTCTTACTAACTCATGTTTGCATATGACTGTATATAACTCAAAGCTGATGTTTTGGTTGCTGAGTTTAAGTTTAGGCTTGTAGTGTGTGTGTGTGTGTGTGTGTGTGGTGGTGTGTGGTGTGTGGGATGTGTGGGGTGTGTGTGTGTGTGGTGTGGTGTGTGTGTGTGTGTGTGTGTGTGGTGTGTGTGTGGTGTGTGTGTGTGTGTGTGTGGACACTCACGCATCATGCTCAGATTTTCTTCTGTGGTGAAAAGGGTCCCTGAAAAAGAACAATGTGTCAGAATTCAATTTCCCACATGAAAAGATCTCTTAAGATATCAATAAAACTCGTAAATAAAAGTTGGGGCAGGAGCATGTTTACCACTGTATCACATCACTTTCAATTTTAAAATTTAACACTTAATGTTTTTAACACCACACATCTTCAACTGGAGACCAACAGGCCAGTCAAGCACCCACACTCTCCGATTACGTAGCCATGCTGTTGTAACACATGCAGAATGTTTCTTGGTGTGTCATGTTGAAATAAACATGGACATCCCTGAAAAAGACGACGTCTAGAAGGCAGCGTATATTCCTCCATGCTAAAATGTTGCTTTACATTGATGATTCAAATGTGTACATTGGCGCAATGTGAATGAAATAGGTTACATCAACATAATTACTATGTGTAAATACTTAATATAACTTACTTAATCTAAGACAATGTAACATATGTCATTTGTGTGGAACCGATTCAACAACTTTTTTTTTTCAGTATACCCCCGAATACCACCCCCTCACCCTACTGTCTTTTAAACTTTACACTGATAACAACCTGGAGGGTCCTTTTCTTCATTGACCCAGAAAACACAACTTCCTTATTTTCCTAAACAATCTGAAAGGTTGACTCTTCACACCACAATACATGTTTCCACTGAGCATCAGTCCATTTCAGATGAGCTTTAGCCCAGAGAAGTCGGCGGTGTTTCTGGATGTTGTTGATATATGACATCCACTGTGCACTGTTCAGACTTAACTTGCATTTGTGGGTGCAGTGACGAACAATGTTTACAGACAATGGTTTGTCAAAATATTCCTGTGTTTAAGATGTTTCTAGTCTTAAATTGCTCCTGTCCCAACTAATAAAAACCTTTAAACAGACTTCACTCTGAAAAAGTGCATGGAGACTCACCAGTTACACCTGGAGTAGAAGTCTCTGGAAAAGATAAAGACAAAGTTCAGTTCGGTCATAATTCATCAATGCTAATTATTACTCTCTAAACAGTTGATAATCCAAGCTCCCCACAAATGTGTTCTTTCACAACTGCTGTTGTGAGGCTGGACAAATAGAATGCTGATAAAAATCCCATTCAGCCTAATGAGAAACTGTAGAACAGACTCAGTTTATATCACAATACCTACATTTAGAGTCAGTTATTCATTCAACCTAATTAGAAACTGTAGAACAGACTCAGTTTATATCACAATACCTACATTTAGAGTCGGTTATTCATTCAACCTAATGAGAAACTGTAGAACAGACTCAGTTTATATCACAATACCTACATTTAGAGTCATTATTCATTCAGCCTAATGAGAAACTGTAGGACAGACTCAGTTTATATCCCAATACCTACATTTAGAGTCGATTATTCATTCAGCCTAATGAGAAACTGTAGAACAGACTCAGTTTATATCACAATACCTACATTTAGAGTCGGTTATTCATTCAGCCTAATGAGAAACTGTAGAACAGACTCGGTTTATATCACAATACCTACATTTAGAGTCGGTTATTCATTCAGCCTAATGAGAAACTGTAGAACAGACTCGGTTTATATCACAATACCTACATTTAGAGTCGGTTATTCATTCAGCCTAATGAGAAACTGTAGAACAGACTCAGTTTATATCACAATACCTACATTTAGAGTCGGTTATTCATTCAGCCTAATGAGAAACTGTAGAACAGACTCGGTTTATATCACAATACCTACATTTAGAGTCATTATTCATTCAGCCTAATGAGAAACTGTAGAACAGACTCAGTTTATATCACAATACCTACATTTAGAGTCATTATTCATTCAGCCTAATGAGAAACTGTAGAACAGACTCAGTTTATACCACAATACCTACATTTAGAGTCGGTTACATGCTACATTGCCCTCCAAATGAGGGTCCCATTTCATAGGGAAGATTTCAACCACTGCCCTGTAACTCAGTTCCAAGGGGTAGGGGTAAAAATAAGAAATGGGATTGGGGCTTATCTTAAACACACATAGGGAGGCCTCTTTCAGTTCTTCTGCTTCCAAACTGTGGAGCTCAGTTCACCTTTTACTAGACAGCCGAGCTCAGAGCTCACTTTTAATAAACATCTGAAAACGCAGCTCTTTAACTCAGCGCTTAATTAAAACTCTACGGCTCTTTGGTGTTTATCTTTTTAATTTGATCTGTGTTATTGTCTCATATGATTTTGAATTAATACTCATAGTTTCTTGTATTACTGTTAAGCTTTATCACCTGTCGGTAAAGCACTTTCAGCTGCCACCGGAAACAAGATGCTCTATATTATTATTATATTATTAATATGATATTATTATTGCAAATAATTCTGTGTACATGATCCAGAAGCAGAGCCAGTCCTGCGAATTGTCCTCATATGATCTCTCACAGGCCTGAGTTTCTGGATATAAATTTTAGGAACTTTTCTGCGCCCTGCTTAGATTTTTAAAGAGAAAATTTTAGAAAAACAATGAGTGTATTTTTGAAGGTTATGTAACCTTTTTATTAAGCCTCATTAATGACAAAGTGCGGCTGAACTTTGCTATTTTCATCCTTTTCCCAGCACAGACTTTTTCATTTCTCCTCTATAATAAAGTAATTTAAACTCATTTAACTAATTTAAATTTAAACTTGTGCTTCAGGGTATATTTTGGATTTTCCGCCTGAATTTACATGCCCAGAGGCGAATCATCCAGTAGCTGCATGAAATACATGTAAAGTTTTGGTGCTTTTTTGTAAAAACTCCCCTTAAATTAACAGAAAATGGGTTTTATGATTATAAACATAACACCATATGCTTACAATTTACTGCTGAAAGGCAAAATCTTAGACACTCTGCATTTTTTCTGAAAATCATTTTTTACAGTGCATGTCAATGAAGAGACACCATCTGAGATCCAGTTCATAGCTTTGCTTTTCCGAAAAAATGGGTCATCTTTCAGTGGAAAAAAGTGTTACATTTATAAACCTTTATTTCGTATTTACCCCAAAATAGATTTCAAATGCATATGGTTTATATGTGTGCAATGTATATATTTCTATAACAATTTCCTCTGTCCTCAATCCCACTGTGAATGCCATCACAGTAGAGTTTTATAGACAAGTTCAGACATATTTTTACAAAGATTTTTAAAACATTGAACTTAAAAAAACAGTTTTAGTTTTAGAAATCTGCAACCTCCAAAGTTCAGTCTTAGAAGTTGATTGCATTTACAAATTAAGGCTAATTAAGACTAAGATAAAACTTTTCCCCACATGTCAGACGTCAAGTTTCAGTGTTCTACTGCAGATGTTTTTCTTTTTGTCTGTATTCTGTTCTTAGTGAGGTTCTGAGTTGATGAAAGGAACTCCGTGCCAACTGTTAATCATGGGGGTGGATCTGTAATGCTTTTAGGTTGTATGGCTGGCAAAAGCAGGAAACACTGTATGGGTAACATATGGAAGGGGTAGCATATGAAAGGATAGATTCCAAGTATCAGTGATGTCTAGACATGAAACTGAAACTGAGGGGCTTCAACAGCAGGACAATGATCCTAAACACACCTCAAAATTCACCAAGAACTACTTCAAGAAATGCAAGTTGTTTTGGAAATGGCCCTCGGGGGCACCCAAAAATCACTGAAAATCTGTGGGTAGATCTTAATAATGGTTTGCATGGCAGACCAAGAATATTAGAGAACTAGAAGTGTTGGGCAAAGATGAGTGGGTGAAAATTCCTAAAATGGGAATAGAAAGACTCCTAACTGGCTACAAGCTGTCATATCTGCCAAAGGGTGTCTCATTACAGACTTAGTAGGGTGTCTATACTTTTGTGCGTGCCACATTTATATTTTTCTTATTCTCATCAAATATAAAGTAACTGTGGGGGGCCGGCGCACGAAGCCCAAGCCCCGCCTCTTGGGCTCTGCCTCCGTTACCGGGTTCTGCAGCAGGACAATGATCCAAAACACACCAGCAAGTCCGCCTCTGAATGGCTTAAGAAAAACAAAAGTAAGACTTTGGAGTGGCCTAGTCAAAGTCCTGACCTGAATCCGATTGAGATGCTGTGGCATGACCTTAAAAAGGCGGTTCATGCTTGGAAACCCTCCAATGTGGCTGAATTACAACAATTCTGCAAAGATGAGTGGCCAGAATTCCTCCACAGCGCTGTGAAAGACTCACTGCCAGTTATCGCAAACGCTTGATTGCAGTCGTTGCTGCTAAGGGTTGCCCAACCAGTTATTAGGTTTAGGGGGCAATCACTTTTTCACACAGGGCCCTGTAGTTTTGGATTTCTTTTTCCCTTCATTTATAAACTGCGTTTTGTGTTTACTTGTGTTATCTTTGTCTAATATTTAAATTTGTTTGGTGATCTGAAACGTTTAAGTGTAACAAACATGCAAAAGAATAAGAAATCAGGAAGGGGGCAAACACTTTTTCACACCACTGTATATGAATGTGAAACGTGCCTCATTAAGAGTCCAGCTAAAAGCAGCCTTCAGAAGAGCGCAGTGGTCTGTTGGTCTGTTCGGTTTGAGCTGCGCTACATTATTGATGTGTTTTCCTGTTTCCTCCTGACCAATCAGAACCAGCGTTCCGCTTCTCAGACTGTTTCTTACGTAAGATTTGAAATGGAAAAATGAAAAAACAGATTTTTTATTTATTGTGTGCAGCAGAAACTGATGGCTGATGGAGAGGGAGATGAGTGGCGGGGGTAGAGGGGGCCATTAGGTGTGTGAACCCACACACACACACACACACACACACACACACACACACATACAAATATACACACACACACACACACACACACACACACACACACACACAAACACACACACACACACACACACACACACACTGGGGTGCTGTTAGCCATCCGAACATCTGAACAGTCTGACCCACTTTAAAAACCACACACACCATCAGCTGCTCTCCAGAGGGTGTGTCAGCGAGCCGTCAACTTTTACACCGTTTTACACTATTTTACATGCTTTAACACTGTTTTACATATTTTTACACTGGTTTATATTCTACAGTTTACAGTTTTGTACAATCCTTTACACTGTTTCATACGTTTATACTGTCTTTTACACATTCTTTAATGCTGTTATACACACTTTTACACTGTTACACTCTTTTACATTGGTTTACACTCTTTTACACAGTTAGTTTTTTGCACTCATTTACATTCTTTTACATGGTTTACACCTCTTTTTACACTGTTTTACACTCATGGTTTAACACTCTTTCACGCTGTTTTACAGTGTTACACCCTTTTGCATTCTTTTACACCATTTAATACTGTTTTATGTTCTTTTGAATTCTTTTTCACTGTTTTACACTGTTACACTCTTTCGCCATGTTTACAGTGATTTACACTGTTTTACAATCTTTTACACAGTTTCTTTTCTTTTACATGATTAATACCTTTTTATCTTACAGTTTTACATTCTTTTACACTATTTTAAACTATTTCATATTCTTTTACTCTGGTTCACTCTCTTGTACACTCCTTTACACTTTTTCTCACTTTTATAATGTTTTATGGTCTTTTACATTTTTATACACTGTTTGGATTCTATTACGCTGTTGTACAGACTTTTACACTGTTTTACACAGTTATATACTGTTTAACACTGTTAAACCCTTTTACATTCTTATACGTTATTTAATACTTTATTACATTTATTTTTTATATTTTTACGTTCTTTTAAAATCTTTTACACTATTTTATACTATTACACATTTACATTGTTTTACACTCATTTACACTTTTTACACTCTTTTAAGTAGTTTATTTTTTACACTGTTTTACATTGTTTTACATTTTTATGGTTTTACACTGTTTTACACTCTTTTAAGTAGTTTATTTTTTACACTGTTTTACATTGTTTTACACTTTTATGGTTTTACACTCTTTTACAGTTTTACACTCTGTTACACTGTTTTACATGTTTTCCCATCTCATATCCAGTGTTTATTTGTGTCTTTTTTCCCTGCATCTCTTCAAATGTGTATACAGAACAAAACAAAGTGTGTTTGGGTGTCTGCTGTTAGGGGCTAGCATCAGATGACCAGGTGTGAGATGAGCACCAGAGACGAGTTTTTGTTGTGTTTCAGTGTCAGACCATCTGATTTAAACAGCACAGTAAAGCACAGAGGAATGATAAAGCCACACAATCTCTGATTAAAATCACCACAGCTATCAGAGCCGCCCCACTCACTGCTATCAGCGCTTCTGTGCAATGGTTTAATCAGTCCAGCGGGAACAGGTGACTGTGACCTCTACACACCTACGAACTTTCAGTCCATTCACAATTCACAATGTCCTGTTTTTAAAAGATTAGTTCAAAGCTGGTACCAGTTAATGGTGGAGCCTCAGTGGCCGGCAACTCGCATGGGTTTGCTTTTAGCGCATGTCACGCTAGGCCGTTTGTGATTGGTCATTTTGCATGTCAGTCAAACAGCCCCTTCCTGTCAAAGTTGGCAATTGGAATCTACTCAGTCTGGATTGTGAGGCTGTATTTCATTACTAAACCTGGCACTGTTCAACCGCTGCCCAGAGCGCCCACTAGTGGATTTTTTAGTGGACTGGTAGACTAATCTGTGCAACCCCTAATGTGTAGTAGTGTAACATGGCCCAGCATGCATTAATGATAAACAGTGTAATATCAGTTGTAGTGGTTTAGCGCTGCATCAGCCTGAGCGTTTAAAATAAGCACCTGTTTGGGATAATTGTAGCATTTATTGAGGTGCTGTGTGTAATTTAAACCCATTACAGCAGGAGAGTTAAAACACTCAGCAGCCAATTCTGCCGGAAAATGAAGTGAAGGACCATTTCTTCAAAATTCCTGCATAACTCATCATGGCTGAGATGTAAACAGTCATTCAGAGTGGTCTGATGTGAAATGGTTCACTGTAGAGAAACATAATGACTCAAATTTCTTTATAGTGGTGGTGATAGGAACCAGACGTCACTAGGTGCAGCAATAAGATGATTTTCTTATGTATGAAGATGTTTTAATGTATTGTGAAATACTTTCGCCATGTCTCCCAGCCTTATTGATGACAATAATTTCCATCCACCAGTTTTTATGTGGATTTTGAAAGTTTGCAAAAAAGAAAAACTGAATGGAAAAATCCTGCAAAAACTTTGTTTTATTTTGTTTTCTTAGGGAAATTGTCTGGTGCAGTAATGAGTGTTATGCACAAGCTGCACCCAAGCACACATTTTAATTGGTTTATTCAAACTCTATATTAACCCTTTCATTGCCAGGAAATGCATATCATTTCATAGTAAAGTGAGGAAAATGGGTTTGTTGCCCTGAGGCAACATCAAAAATGATAAAAGATACAGATCAGTAAATTATTAATTTAAAAGGTATTAACCCTCTATTGCATGGTGTTGCCATAAGGCAACAATTACTTCATCTCAATTTTAATAAAAAGCTGTAACACAAAATCTGTGTTTTCCTATTTAATTGTAGAAAAAGGGTCTTTTACTTTGAAAGGACAAACACTTTATGACATCACATGACCAGGAATTCTTATTATGATGTTGTTATTTGCATACATTCCAAATACCAACTGAAACTGTATGAATTTCCAATATTTGTAAATACTGGGTGGTACATTTCACTAAGCATAAGTTGGATTCGTTTGGTCTTGTTTTCAATAAAAGGATGTTTTCAGACAAAAAATTATTTTTATGGTGCTTTTTTTTATTTTACGGTGCTATGGTATGATTGCACGTTGTTGCCATATGGCAACAATTTACCAAATACCCCTCTTAAAAAAAATAAACACATTTTTTTCAAATATTTCCGATATGTAAGCTATTTTAAACAACAAAAACACATTAAAACATTTTTTTATCATGTTAAGTAATAATTCATGCAATAGAGGGTTAAAGGATATATGTAAAAATATGGAGTAAGGTTTTATGGACAGTAAGATTTTAAAGGATCGTGAGTAGCCGAAAATGTAAAACCAACTGAACTTAAAAAAATACAATGTTTTCATTTGTTGCACAACAAATAATAATTTAAACTATAAATAATGGTCAAAACCTTGATAAATCATGGAAAATGAACCATTTTCTGAAGAAAACAAACTGATGACACCAGTAAAACATACTGCATGCTCATGCTAGTGCCGTGGGCTTGTAGGCACTAATATTGTTTACATGTTTATGCCAAATAAACAAAAACAAAAGAATAATCCTAAATAAAACATAATTCTGAATAGAAACCAGTTTAAAAGGACTGCAGTGTTCACTCAAGTGGCTGGTGACACTTTGTTTGTGACTAAGTACATTTATTTCACAGTGTTGCTTCTAGGCAACAAAAGTTTCTACAAATTGTTTACGTGATAGTGAAAAATTAAATTAAATTTTCAAAATTAAATTGAAATTATGAACTTTACATTTATGTGATTCATTTTTTTGAACTGATGAAAAATTATTATTATTTTTTTTTTCTTAGAGAAATTGTCCAGGGCAATAATATTTGTTGTGCACAAGCTGCACCGTCAAAAAAATAAAAAAATAAAAAAAAAGTTTAAAAATGCCCGACAGATGCTAAAGTGGCCAAGCGAACACTTTTATTGATTTACTCAAAATTTTCCCTTCAGTTTTAACCCTTTCATTGTCAGGAAATTCATATCATCTCATTGTAAAGTGAGGAAAATGGGTTTGTTGCCCTGAGGCAACATCGTGCAATAGAGGGTTAACATAATACACTTGCATAAGAAAGGAGTCAAAGAAAAAATCCAAAATTCCAAAAATTAGTTCAAAAATGCTTTAAAGATATAGATCAATAAATTATTAATTTAAAAGATATTAACAGATATATGCAAAAATATTGAATATGGTTTTATAGACTTTGGTCCATAAAACCATTTTAAAGGATTGTGAGAAGTAGAAAATGTGAAACCAACTTCTGAGACTGAACTTTAAAAAATATCCCTGCAGATTTCTTTAAACCCCGAAAGTGAATGAGCAAAACAGAGGAGAAACAGGTTATTAATTCCGTATGAATATGTATGCAACGGAAGTAATGTACAGCAAAAGTGCATTAAATGGATGGAGATATGAGGCAAATGTAATAGAAATCTGTGTTGCTCAAGAAGACTTTCGGTGACGTTGACCTCCATTGTAGCTCCAGTGCAGAACTAAAGAAGCAAACTTCAGACACCAACCATGTCTTGTCTGATCGACTACATGTAGGTTAAGGGTGAAATTGTGTAAATTAGATTTTCTGCAGAACTATTTCTTTAATAATTCTAAACTTCTAAGGATTAACTGCCAGTGAAGAAGCTCTTTGACTAAAGCAGGATGCATTTTTATCTGCATCGGCTCCAGTAATCAACTCTTATATGGGAAGAAAGGGGCTTCAGAAGGATGCGGTGTGTCTTTAAGGGCTCTGAGTGAGGAGCAGATGGAGGCGGCAGCAGCTGATTATTTTTAAAACTCCTCAATTAATAATGAGACACAGTGGGCATGTGAAGTGAGACGATGTGGCAGAAAGGAGCGGCTGACCTGCTTGCACACCTCAAAGTCACCTGCTGAAGTCACTTTATGCACCGGCTTTCCAGGTGGAGGAGCTCCAGACTGCAGCTGAAACTCCAGCTGTACTTCAGAGAAAAGAATCTACCAGTCCAAACGGACCGTCTGTTTCAGTCGGAACAAGGTTTTAATTTTACTGTGTTCACCGTCCACTTTTATCCACATTTTGGGCTGGACATGTGGAATCTGTTCAAAATTGCTTTAATTTTGATGTTATTCAAAGAGAATTCCGCAGATCCGTCAAAAATAATTATAATAATGAAGTAGAAGGTGTTTCTAATAAAGTGGCCAGTTAGTGGAAGCACAAGGTGGGTGTTTCTAATAAAGTGGCCAGTGATTGGAAGCACAAGGTAGGTGTTTCTAATAAAGTGGCCAGTGATTGGAAGCACAAGGTAGGTGTTTCTAATAAAGTGGCCAGTGAGTGGAAGCACAAGGTGGGTGTTTCTAATAAAGTGGCCAGTGATTGGAAGCACAAGGTAGGTGTTTCTAATAAAGTGGCCAGTTAGTGGAAGCACAAGGTGGGTGTTTCTAATAAAGTGGCCAGTGATTGGAAGCACAAGGTAGGTGTTTCTAATAAAGTGGCATGTTAGTGGAAGCCCAAGGTTGGTGTTTCTAATAAAGTGGCCTGTTAGTGGAAACACAAGGTGGGTGTTTCCAATAAAGTGGCCAGTGAGTGGAAGCACGAGGTGGGTGTTTCTAATAAAGTGGCCAGTTAGTGGAAGAACAAGGTGGGTGTTTCTAATAAAGTGGCCAGTTAGTGGAAGCACAAGATAGGCGTTTCTAATAAAGTGGCCAGTTAGTGGAAATACAAGGAAAGTGTTTCTAATAAAGTGTCCATCGAGTGGAAGCACGCGGTTTCTGATAAAGTGGCCAGTTTGTGAGAATACAACATAGGTGTTTCTAATAAAGTGGCCAGTGAGTGGAAACACAAGGTGGGCATTTCTAATAAAGTGGCCAGTTAGTGGAAACACAAGGTCGGCGTTTCTAATAAAGTGGCCAGTTAGTGGAAACACAAGGTCAGCGTTTCTAATAAAGTGGCCAGTGAGTGTATTTGCTGTATATTAATGGTGTCTGTTTGTGATCCGGCCTGCAGCTCCGTGGTTCTGCGCTCTCCTGAGGTTCCTCCAGCAGCGAGTGTGTGAACGCTGAATGAAATTAGTCTCCTCTCGCAGGGCCGGAGGGTGTGTGAGCAGGAACAGCGCTGTGGCTGATAGGGATGTGTTCTCTCGATACCCTCTGGAGACCCAGCACACGGGAACATTTGAGGCCAGCTGTAAGCCTGGTGGAAGTCTCCGGAAGGCTCAGGAGAACGGTGGAGGAATAATGAAGGAGGGAGCGGGGGCGGCAGTGTGTTTTCTCTGCGGTGGATTGCTGCACAGTTAAAGCTTCACATTCAGTGCTGAGGACAGTCCCCACATTGCACCGTCTTACTTTACTGAACTGGACACAGTGCTCTGATCTACACTGACCCGAGGCTTATTCTTCGGGTTATTAACCTTAAGGCTCATTATTTACTAATGACAATAAATGACTTAGTATTTACTTTGCATTATTGAGTGACTAATAATAATGATCCAATAACTACTATGAATGACTTATTCAGTAACTACTGTAAAATGATTGGTAACTACTGTAATTTATTCAATAACTAATATCAATTATTCACGAACTACTAAGAATTATTCAGTAATCATTTTGAATTAATCAGCATGTACATTTTGTAGTAACTAGAATTCAGCATTTACTTCAAATAATCTAGGATTATTTAGTAAATATTGTAAATTATTTGGTCACTACTGTAATTTATTCAGTAATTCATTATTAATAAATCAGTAAGTACTATGAATTATTAAGTGACCATTATAAATGATCCACTATTTTATGTTAAGTA
>NW_023495303.1:717500-720000 GCF_904425465.1 Colossoma macropomum | reverse complement strand
GTGGTCGCTAGGGTGTTGCTAGGTGGTTTCTGTGTTATCTCAGGTGGTTGCAAGGATGTTGCTTCATGGCTGCTATAGGATCCCACTATGGTCACCACACCGGTACAGTGTCTATTGTTGTAATAAGTTTATTATATGTAATTATATGTAATTACAATGTTACAAAGTGTTTCAAATTAACCAGATAGTGATTTAAACAAATGTTATCTCTGTAGCTGTTGAAGCTAGACTGCTAGCTAGCTAATGTCAGCATTCTAGCACACTAAGCTAAAGAAATGGTCTTTCCACATCATCTGGTACAACCTGAGGTCACTGATCTATCGTTGTAATCAGTTACCTTTATCATATGTAAGCCAGTTTGTGTTCTATGCAGCTCAAACAAATGTTACTCATGTAGCAGCGCTAGGAAGCTTAGCACCATTTAGAGCTCCAGAGTTTCCATCTGAGTCTATCTGACACAGGGAATCTTTAATATCTCAAACTAATTTGATGTGAGTAGGAAAACTGTTACGATAAGCTTGTTTACGCGCTTGATTAGGCTCCTATAGCTCACGTCCACCATGCAAATATCACCAATATCACTCTCCGTGTTAAATACCATCCCTGTTTTGGCCGTGACCTTCAGTACGAAGCGGGGAGAAAGCGATTCGCTTTACAGAGCTGTGTTAAATGTCAGATTTTCTGTCTGATAATATATTCACTCTCTCAAAAGTGGACTCAACATCTTTGTGTAAATAGAACGGCGTTCATGTTGGCTACGCTGCGCTAGGAAAGACAGAAGCAGAGGTCAGTCTGTTCAGGGAGTTGTTTTTAGCAAAATTGCTGTCTATTAATCTCAAGGTCTTACTTTTTAAATAATAATAAAAAGTCAGTGCTAGCAAGGCCAGGCAAGCCCTTCTCCATCTCAGACTATTTCACTAAAAGGTAGGAGGTTCTTTGAGTATTTATGGTTCTAAATAGAGCCATTGTGTTTACTAAAGAACCCTTGCAGAACCATCTTTCTTAAGTGTGTAGGTATTACCCAGATAAGTGTGATGTACAAACTATAAAGTACTAGATAATTATTTGGGGTAACATGATGGTATGCTCTGGGACAGCCGAAATAAATTACACTGAAACAACTAACGGGTTCTAGCTATTATTCAGGTAAATTATCTCATAAGCATTTGCAGTATCAAGTGGTACACATATGCTGAATTTCACTGATGTCATGCGAAATATTTTAAGAACCCCTTAAAACCAAAGCAAGATCTTTTAACATATTAATTTTACCCAAAATAATTACATAGTACTGTGGAGTTTGTACCACATACTTACATACCAGTTAATATCTAGAACCACATTGTAATTTGGTTAGACTGGATTGGAACTTGCCATCATGATACTCAAAATAACTACCTAGTACTTTGGAGTGGAACCATCAATGTAATGACCGCTAAATCAACTTCTAACTAGGACAGAGGACTGTTAGCATTAGTTTAGCTAGGATGCTAACAGGTCTGATCACCACAAAACCAGGTTCAGTTTTGGGCAACTGAAGCTACACTGACAGCTGGAAGCATACGTGTGTAGCAGTTAGCCTGTTAGCCATTGCTGAGCCACTTTCGTGTGTAGTTTTTCTCCTATGTTCTTATATAGAAACAAGTTTCCAAAAATGATTAAAAGCTACAGAGAAAATGGGGCTCCTAACAACCACCTGGAAGACATGGTAGAGACCAAAACACCTCTTCTGACTTACATCAATCAGATGAGGGTGGTCTCTGACTTTTGCGGAGTGCTGTAAGTGTATGTAGAGCACTGTACAAAAGTCTTAGGCAGCCAAAAAAGCTGTTTATGTACTTATCTGATCTAGCTGGCGTTTGGTATTGTATTGTACTGTAATTACATTAAGCTCTGTTTGGACGGCCTATAGATCCCTTTCTGTGCCAAAACGAATACAGTTGTCCTTATCTGACCTCCCATCACCTTGGAAACAGAAACCATAGCGACCAGGAAAGCCCCTGTGCATTGCCATCCCATAATACTCTCCTGTTTTACACGAGCCGGGAGCTTCAGTGTTGAGGTGAATGTAAGTGTAATTAATTTACCTGTAATTGATTTACCTGCTCGGCCCACCATTTGCGGCAGGGAAAGGGGGTCCTGCCCCTCAGGTGGGGAAAACAAATTAGCTGCCGCACGCAGCGCGAGTCGGAGGGGAGATTCATTTGTGCATAATCATTAGCGGAGCCACACACACACACACACACACACACACACACACACACACACATTCTGGAGCTGCAGCCGATTCCAGCAGGTTCAGAAGCCTCGAGGGCCGAGAGAGATGATGAGACAGAACCTTCACCCGTATGTATTCATAAGCTATATATGATCATTAGAGAAACAGAATGTTTATAAATTCATACTGAACCTCTACTAAGGCAGCATTTTAGATAATTCAATGGTGGAGATGTAAACAAAGCCTTTTAGTGTGGTTTGGTATGAAATGCTCAAGCATTGT
>NW_023495303.1:612500-712500 GCF_904425465.1 Colossoma macropomum | reverse complement strand
CCACTATGTGCACCAGAACGGCAGCTTTAGCCAACTAGATCAAGACCAGTAACGCGATTAGCATGTGTGCTAGCAACATCATTACTCTTCCATTTAGTCATAAATTAATAGCTACAGATGTGGATGTTAAAGTGAGAAGCCGAAGCGCAGAGCCAGAAACGAGTCAGTTAGAGGTTAAAGGATTAGCAGAGAACTCTACTCTTTCCCTCCTTGGCTGTTCTGCTGCTTTCCTCCAAACTTCGCTGGTGAAATAGTCGGGCCGAGTTTTGTTCGCTGAAGTTTGATGGCGTTTAGGGCTGTGAGGACTTGTTTTCTCTCTCTTGCTCTCTGCAGGGCGAGTGTGAAACATGCAGCCAAAGATCCTTCACTCCCTCAGCGGACGTCTGAACTCATGTAGCCGATGGCTAAGCAGACCCTCCAATCCAGTGCAAATCATCCTCACACGGCCTGTTGTCTCCAGGAGTTAGAGTGATAGTCTCACGAGAAAAGTTTACACTTTCCCCCCATCACCCCAAACGTCATCGCGATGTTTGGTGTCTGGAGTTTGCTTGTTAGGTTTTAGCACTGAGGCTGTAAGGACTTGATGGAAGCTTATTAGCGGTTGGTCATGCAGCATTCTGACCACAATCGAACCTATAAAAGCTTTTTTTCTGCTAAAATTAATCAATAATGCAATAATGTTAACAGATTTTATAGCCTAGCACAAGCTAACCAGTCAGCTAGCATGTCGGGTAGCTGAAACAATAGCCTAAGCAAGTGAGGCTAGCTAGCTAGCATGCTAATCTATGAACACTCTCGATCTGTCAGGAATGTAAACTTAGTAAACAAACTCAAATAAAATACAAAAATACATAAATAAGTCATTTGGTGCTGCTGAGTACTTGAAGGGGTTTTCGTTGTGCTGGGATGGGTTTCAGTACTGGATGAGGTTTTTGTACTGGGAGGAGTTTTGGTTGTACTGGGTGTGGATTTGGTTGTAGTGGGAGGGGTTTAGGTTATACTGTGAGGGGTTTCAAAAGACAATGGTTCTATAGATTTTTTATATTATTATTTTATTATTATATTATATTTTATTATTTTTATTTTATATATATATATATATATTATTTGGTTGGATTTGGTTGTAGTGGGAGGAGTTTTGCACTGGGAGGAGATTAATTTGTACTGGGAGGAGTTTTGATTGTACTTGGAGGGGTTTTTGTTGTGCTGGGAGGGGTTTCAGTTGTACTGGATGAGGTTTTTTGTACTGGGAGGTGTTTTTGTTATACTGGGCGTGGGTTTGGTTGTAATGGGAGGAGTTTGGGATGTACTGGGAGGAGATTAAGTTGTACTGGGAGGAGTTTTGGATGTACTGGGATGAGATTAAGTTGTACTGGGAGGAGTTTTGGTTGTACTGGTAGGAGTTTCAGTTGTAATGGGAGGGGTTAGTTTTGGTTGTACAGGGAGGAGCTTTGTTTGTACTGGGAGGAGTTTTGATTGTACTTGGAGGGGTTCTTTTGTGCTGGGAGGGGTTTCAGTTGTACTGGATGAGTTTTTTTTGTACTGGGAGGAGTTTTTATACTGGGCGTGGATTTGGTTGTAGTGGGAGGAGTTTTGTTTGTACTGGGAGGAGATTAAGTTGTACTGGGAGGAGTTTAATTTGTACTGGTAGGAGCTTTGTTTGTACTGGGAGGAGTTTTGATTGTACTTGGAGGGGTTTTGTTGTGCTGGGATGGGTTTCAGTTGTACTGGATGAGGTTTTTGTACTGGGAGGAGTTTTGGTTGTACTGGGTGTGGATTTGGTTGTAGTGGGAGGAGTTTAGGTTATACTGTGAGGGGTTTCAAAAGACAATGGTTCTATACATTTTTTATATTATTATTTTTTTTTATTATATTATATTTTATTATTTTTATTTTATATATTTTTTATCTATATTTTGAGCACTGCTAAAAATCTTGCTCAGGTGATTCCTAAGAACCCTGCTGAGAAGTCCAAGCTGGTTTAAGCTGGTTTTCGATGGTTACACTGGTCAACTGCTGGTTAGGCTAGTAGACCAGTTTAGCTAGTTCACCAGCATAGCATATGGGTCGGCTGGTTTAGCAGGTCTTCCATCATGACCAACCTGACAAGACAAATTCAGTTAGCACTAGTGGTGTCACATCTGTTGCCAGTTCCCCTCCAGGCCAGCAGAGGCCTCACTCTCCTGAGTACTGAGGCTCATGCTGACACCTGTTCCTAATCAGGAGCCATTTTGCAGGGTGTTTAAGAGCTACTCTGACCCATGTTCTGTTATGATTCTGAGAGGTGTGTTTCTTGTGGTTCTACTCTGGTAAAGATCCCTTTGCCTTTCTGTTTTGTTGTTGAGTTGAGCCTGTTTATGTTTCCAACTCTGCAAGTAGTTCAATAAACCTGCACCTGATTCTAGTCGTTACAACCCTGATACTATAGTGGACCACCGTTGACCCGCTGATGGCAAAGCTGGTGGTCTAGTATTTTCCAGGTGGTTAAGCAGAGTATTGGACAAAATTCCACTTATCATCGCTCATTTTCCCCTCATAGTCCAGTTTTTTTCTTCCTTCCTTCCTTTAGTTATACTTTGTAAATTAGTTTAGTGAATTATTTTAATCCAGCTCAGCGTCAGAAACTACTTCCTATAAAATCATTTTATATCTAGTCTTTTTTTTCTCTCAGTTGTCTGTAATATTTGTCTTAGTTTATTTTCTAGAATAAAATTCTGTGTGCATTTAAAAATTTGTTGGTGGAGATTAAAAACTAGCTAACTTGTATGCAGGGCAGTAATCTGGGTGGTCCGAGGGTGGACCAACAATGGCAAACAGTCAGTGGGGTGCCGTCCTTATCAAGCCAGCGGACCGATACATGCTCACTGACTGGGAAGTGGCTTTTCTGTATGCATTTTAATTGAGGAAACAGCTTTAACTAGAAGGGAAAGCTGAAGTTGGCTTGACAAAGCTGTTGCTATGGAATCAAAGGTGTTTGGTAAAGCGTAGCAAAGCCATTGCTATGTTATTCCTGGTGGTTGCTAAGGTGTTGCTAGCCTGTTCTTATAGTATCCCAAGTGGTTGCTAAGGTGTTGCAAAGCCATTGGTATCCCAAGTGGTTGCTAGGGTATTGTTAGACTGTTCCTATAGTATCCCAGGTGGTTGCTAAGGTGTTGCTAGGCTGTTCGTATAGTAACCCAGGTGGTTCCTAAGGTGTTGCTAGGCTGTTCCTATAGTATCCCAGGTGGTTGCTAAGGGGTTGCTAGGCTGTTCCTATAGTATCCCAGATGGTTGCTAAGGTGTTGTTAGGCTGCTCCTATAGTATCCCAGGTGGTTCCTAATGTGTGTGTGTGTATGTGTATATATATATATATATATATATATATACATATGTGTGTATATATATTATTGCATTATATGTGAAAATACATTTATTAAATGTATATATGTGATTCTAATGAATGAACGGAACTTATTTTACAGTTAAATTCATCATGTCATATAGTCACTGTCCAGTAGAAAACCAAATAAATATAAAAAAAGGATTTCTAACTTTATAGTACAGGGCAAATACTTACTTTACTTTTAATATAAATTAATATAAGTGAAGAGTTTTTATTCCAAGCAATTTTGGAGCATTTCCATTGGTCCACTCATCACACATGCTTCACATGGTGTGGAGAACAGCTGCTGAGCTCATAGGATGTAGAAAAGTGAACATTGAAAATTTTTTTTGGACAGTGGCGATCGCCTCATAGACTACTGGGGACTTTGTCTCGTTTACCATATATAGCCATTTGAGGGTGTTTCTTTATGCAAATGAGGCTGGTCATGCACAAGCAGAGCAGTGTAAGATTTATCACCATTCGTTTGATAAATACCAATGTTCTAGTGTGCACCGGCGGTTCTCGCGCACAGATTCGGAACATGTTCTTCGTATGCTTTGATAAATGAGACCCCTGGTTTCCACAGAGACGTAGCTGTGGTTGAGCTGCTGTAGATCCAGATACCGAAGCAGCTTCTCTATAAACAGAATGACTTTTTAATTACAGACTCTCTCTCTCTCTCTCTCTCTCCTCTCTCTCTCTCTCTCTCTCTCTCTCTCTCCAGTCAGATCTACAGCTGCTGCTGCCCACACTGCTGGGAGAAGAAAGCGTGTGTTCCACCGCTGGGCAGATGCTGCGAGATCATCTGGGCTTCCGCATTAATTACAGCGAGAAACGCTCGCTCACGCTCTCACAGCCTCCATCCAAACAAGCATTTGTTATTTTCAGTAAATTATTCACGGCTGTTTATCTGTGAGAGAATTGTTGGCTAATCATTTCTTCAAATAAATATAACAGTAAATTCATTTAGTAGGTGAGAGAGAGAGAGAGAGTGAGAGAGAGAGAGTGAGACATAGAGAGAGAGAGTAATTATTATAATTGTTTAACTATTTAGCAGAAATGAAAACAAACAGTGAGTCAGACAGGTAGAGAGTAATGAAGCATAAATGTTCTCTCATTTTTCTCTCTCTCTCTCTGACTTCTTTTCTTTTGTTCTTTATTCTCTCACTCTGTCTTTTCCTTTTTTCTTCTCTCTCTCTCTCTCTCTCTCTCTCTCTCTCTCTCCTCTCTCCCCCTTAATCTGTTTCTCTCTTTCTATATATACACACACACACAGTAGTCTAGTATTTGTACAGTAGTACCAGTCAGGCCTGGTCAGATCAGGTCCTAAAGTTACCAGCACAGGTACTGGTGTCCTCTGGTCAGGATGTGTCTTAAAGTTGTGGGCACAGGGTCTTGAAGCTGCAGGTTAAATTTAAATTTGTACTGGTCAGGCTGGGTCAGATTGAGTCTTAAAGCTGTGGTCACAGGTCTTAAGTTTGCAGGTACAGGTACTAGTGACTTATGTACTAGTGGATATGTCCTAAAATTGTGGACATAGGGACCAATTGGGTCTTCAAGCTGAAGGCTAAATTTAGCAGTACCAGTCAGCCTGCTTAGGTGAGGTCTTAAAGTTGTAGGTATAGGTACAAGTCAGGCCTGGTCAGGATGGGTCCTAAAGTTGTCGGCACTGGTACCAGTGTCTTATGGTCAGGATGAGTCTTAAAGTTGCGGTCAAAGGTACCAATTGGGCCTTAAAGTTGCAGGTTCAGTTTAGCAGTACCAGTCATGTCGGGTTTTAAAGTTGTGGGTACAGGTCGGGTTTGGGTTTTAGATTTAGCAGTACTGGTCAGGTCTGGTCAGGTCAGGTCAGGTCTTAAAGTTGCAGGTACAGGTACCAGTTAGGCCTGGTCAGGCTTTAAAGTTGCAGGTACAGGTACCAGTTAGGCCTGGTCAGGCTTTAAAGTTGCAGGTACAGGTACCAGTTAGGCCTGGTCAGGCTTTAAAGTTGCAGGTACAGGTACCAGTTGGGCCTGGTCAGGTCAGGTCTTAAAGTTGTGGGTACAGGTACCAGTCAGGTCTTAAAGGTACCTGTTAGGCCTGGTCAGGCTTTAAAGTTGCAGGTACAGGTACCAGTTAGGCCTGGTCAGGCTTTAAAGTTGCAGGTACAGGTACCAGTTGGGCCTGGTCAGGTCAGGTCTTAAAGTTGTGGGTACAGGTACCAGTCAGGTCTTAAAGGTACCTGTTAGGCCTGGTCAGGCTTTAAAGTTGCAGGTACAGGTACCAGTTAGGCCTGGTCAGGCTTTAAAGTTGCAGGTACAGGTACCAGTTGGGCCTGGTCAGGTCAGGTCTTAAAGTTGCGGGAACAAGTACCAGTTGTGCCTAATCAAGTTGTGCCTTAAAGTTGCAGGTACAGGTACGTAGCATGCTATGTGCAACCCCAGGCACAAGAAGGACTCTGGAGGCAGGGTTGAAGGTTGCAGCAGCCATTTCTTCTCTTCATTTATTCATATATGCCAAACAAATAAAAACAACTCGAAACCAAAGCTGGCCTCTTTTCAGTGGCCTCAAAGCTAGACTTTCAGTCCTTTTCTCAAAACCAACCTTTTCAGCTCTTCAGTCTTTTCTGATGCTTGTCCCTCTCCTTCTCTCTCTCTGTTCCAGAGCAGCGTGAGCTCCTGAGCCGAGAGGGACAGAGCTCATTGCTCCACCACCCCATCACCGCCCTCGCTCCCCAGCTTGGCCATCTGGGTTGGACAAGAGGTGTAGACTAGCAGCCGCTAGCTGGGGCTTAGGATTTGTGCGCTGCCCACCACTCCCTTGTGGTTCTCTTCCCTCCTCGCCTTCCTTACAGGCTTTCATCTTCGCTCCCGGTTTGGGTACTGCAGGGTTATCATCGGGACCCTGGGGGATGGGCGCACGCCACAAGGAACCAGTTAGGCCTGGTTAGGTGTTAACGTTGCAGTTTCATTCCTGTGCAGGAGAGAGAGAGAGAGAGAGAGAGAGAGAGAGAGGTTTCTCTAAAAGGTTTAAAAGATATTGAAAGTATATTGTAGTAAATTTCATAGTCATGCAGAGATAAACACAGAGAGAGAGAGAAACAGAGAGAGAGAGACAGCTACACTCTTCAGGATTTACTACCAGCTGGTGAACGCACACATTCCAAAAACACACGCACTCACTTACGTGTGACAGGTACTCTTTATTCATCTCTCTTCCATTCAATCGTTTCCAAACTGCTGCTGGCGCCTCTTTAGCGCGCCTCATATCTAATTCAATTAAGGAAGAATGAGGACGGTTATGAGGAAAAGCGCAATTAACTAACGAGGACACACACGATTATCCCCCCTCCTACATGCACTCCTGGCGCTCTGGGGCTGGAGTTTCAGAACAAGACACAATGAGGGAATTCATCATTTTATTCACTCTTTACTTAGTAAACAATGCTACGTATTTAAAGGGCCCATACCATGAAAAAATAAAGACTTTCACTTTTTACAATGAAAAAGATGAAATGTGTAAATATTGTGAAATGTACTGTTCACTCCCAAGTCAGCACAGTATATGCAAACCAAGCTGCAAGCAGCCCATTTTTAAATCATCATGATTGTGATGTCACAACCAAGCACATATTTACATATTACTGTCCATTATGCTTACAGCAAATTAGGCCCATACCATTCAGTCTACAGCAGTTCAGCCCCACCATTCAGTCTACAGCAGTTCAGCCCCACACTATTTAGCCTAAAGCAGTTTAGCTCCACCATTCAGTCTACAGCAGTTTAGCCCCACCATTCAGTCTACAGCAGTTTAGCCCCACCATTCAGTCTACAGCAGTTTAGCCCCACCGTTCAGTCTACAGCAGTTTAGCTCCACCGTTCAGTCTACAGCAGTTTAGCCCCACCATTCAGTCTACAGCAGTTTAGCCCCACCGTTCAGTCTACAGCAGTTTAGCTCCACCATTCAGTCTACAGCAGTTTAGCCCCACCGTTCAGTCTACAGCAGTTTAGCCCCACCATTCAGTCTACAGCAGTTTAGCTCCACCATTCAGTCTACAGCAGTTTAGCCCCACCATTCAGTCTACAGCAGTTTAGCTCCACCATTCAGCTACAGCAGTTTAGCTCCACCATTCAGCTACAGCAGTTTAGCCTCAGCAGTTTTACATATGTAAAGATGTGTAGAAATACTTGCCAATGTAGCATTTATTTTTGCAGGACTGAGAACTGGAATAAAATCAATACAGTTCCCAAGCCCCGCCCACCTTTTGCATCTTCAATGCCCATGTTAAAGATTACGACCTTCACACAGGCTGTTTGCTTTGCTTTTGGCCTAAATGGGGAATAATCCCTGCTGCGTAGATCCAGTAGATGAGCAGCTGAGAAGACACAGTGGAGGCCGAGGAATGGCACTAGGAGGGAAATATTGGATTAGACCCAAAGCCTTTTCAGCTTAGAGAAGAAACGGCAAGAGCAGAATATACTCCTCTGTGATCTCTCTCTCTCCCTGAATCTATTTCTGATTCTCTTTCTGATTCCCTTCTAACGCTTCCCTATACGCCCCTTGATCTTCGCCGGATCAGCACGGGGCAACCGTCTCTCCTTCCCGCTCTCCCTCTCTCTCCTTTAATCTGTCTTGCCCCTGGCCCCAGTATGTGTGGTGCGAGGCTGTAAGGGCAGGTTGAGAGAATCTGCAAAGTTTCACACTTAACAGAGAGTTCAGTGGAGTTCAGCAGAGATCACGCTGCTCCACAGCTCTGTTCCACCTGTAATTCACCCTGCTATAGAGGTTCAGACCTGCAGTGCCTGGATGCACTGCTATTTAACCACCTGTAAGCTCTAATAATAGTCTTTGGACGTGTTCTACGCCAGCTGTCTCCAGCCCCCTCAGTTCCTGGAGATGTTCCCTCCTGCAGCGTTTAGTTATAGCCCTGCTCCTGAACATCCAGCCACTGAATACAGTTCTGACACTAGGCTGTGTTTTTACGGAACGTTCAGTTATGAGAGTGAGGTGGATTCAAGTTGAAATAGGGTGACTCCACATATTAAAGAGAAAGCACAGCTGCACTGTCAGAAAAATAAATTAATAAAATAATCTGACTAGCAGAGATACGGAACATTCCGTAAATTTACCAGGTCAACAAATATCACGTTACTCTATTCAGAAAACCAAATTTGACCTGTTTAAATTGCTTAAACTTTGTTTATATAAATGCTTTGCTTAACATCATTATGTAATTGCAATTATGACAGGGAATCAACATTAATTGCTAAATTAAATATTGAAAATTATTAGCTCCTTTAACTAGAAAGGGGTGAATTTTAAGTTGACTTGACAAATCTGTTGCTATGGAATCCCAGGTGATTGCTCAGGTGTTGGTGTTGCTATGTTGACCCAAGTTGTTGCTAAGATGTTGCTAGGCTTTTGCTATGTTAATTCAGGTGGTTGCAAAGGTGCTGCTAGGCCATTGCTATAGAATCCCAGGTGGTTGCAAACATGTTGCTTGGCCATTATTATAGTTTCCCAGGAGGTTTCTAAGGTGTTGCTAGGCCATTGCTATGGTATCCCAGGTGGTTGCTAATGTGCTGCTAGGCCATTGCTGTGGTATCCCAGGTATTTTCTAAGGTGTTGTTAGGCCATTGGCATGGACTCCCAGCTGGTTGTTAAGGTGTTGCTAGCTGATTGCTATTGAATCCCACAGAGTTGCTAAGATGTGGCTAGGCCATTGGCATGGAATCGCAAGTGGTTGTTAAGTGTTGCTGGGCCATTGCTATTGAATCCCAAGTGGTTGCTAAGATGTTGCTAGGCCACTGGCATGGAATCCCAAGTGGTTGTTAAGGTGTTGCTAGGCCATTGCTATCGAATCCCAGGTGGTTGCTAAGGTTTCCTGACATGGTTTCTGTCAACTTGCCCGACTTAGATGGTAGAGTATCTTCTAAGACAATACAAAGTTATTCTGACTGATCACATTTATCCTATGATGAAACATTTCCATCTTGATGGAAGTGGTCCCAGTGGCCCCAATCCACAGTGCACAAAGGGTCACTAAATGGTTTGATGAGTATGGAAAAGGGGCTATTCTGGCAGCTTGTGGTGGCCCAACAACTTACTAAGACACTTGGTTTTTCCTTTAATTTGTGATCCATCTCGTCCTGTAGAAATGGTCCAGATTTACTTGGAATAAAATCCTATCAATCAGGCCATAGTTATTTTGGCTCCTAGCGTATGCAGGGATGGAGAAACCTGCTATGTGCTGAACTTTTTGTGAAACGAGTGATGAGGCAAGTTGTGGAAAGTTGGAGAGCTATAACTTTGGGAGAGGAAAGGAGAGGGAATAACTCGGAGCATAATGATATTCACTATCGATCAGAACTTGGGAGAACAAACGATGATATTTGCAGCTCTGACGGGCTTCATCCTACACATTTTCTCTTGAAGTTCTTCCCAAATAAAAAAGGAGAAAGGGTAGTTTTCTCATAGCACAGCCTTCTGAATATCAAACATGAAAGAGAGCGACAGAGAGACCTGTATTTTCTTTTTCTTTGGTGGTATAAAAGGAAACCTTGCACATCTCTCCTCAGAGTCTTACAGCATTGCGGCAGACAAGCCTCATGTAATTAATTTCTTGTTTTATTTTCAGTCCTTTGGTAAATCAACCGGTGATGGGTGGAAACACAAAAGAGCACTTCTTAATAACACAGATAATATGTAATCTGTCATGACCTGCACTACCAGTCAAAAACCTTAGGCACACTTATATTTTTATACTTTTACTATTTATTTTCCACATTTTAGAATAATAACAAAGACATCAAACCTATGAAATAACTAGTGGAGAGCCTTCTGAGCAAAACATTGTTAAGTTTTCCTTGGAAATAGAGGGGTGATAATCTTAAAACGGCCAATGGAAAATTATCCAGTCAGGACTGTTTTCAAGGCAGACACTGACAAGTGGGCTTTCCCATTGATTAGGACTTCAGGAGCTGAACTGAAGGCCTTACATGCTTTTAACTACCAGCATAATTAGGAAGTGACAGAGGAATCAACCAATCACGCTTAGATTTTAATTTTACGAGACTAGATGTCACTCTAGTCCTTCTGGAAGTTCTAGATACATCACTGGCTGTGAACAAGTCGCAGTCTTAGCAGGTTCTGGTTAGTTTTTAGGAATTGAAAACTGCAGCAGCAGCTTTATGCCAGGACTCTTTACTGAAAAAGTCGCTGTAAAACTGGTGCATACAAGCTGACATGTTTGTTAATGTCTATTACAAGCTACAAATAAAACATTTGTAATATCTATTTCAAGCGTTAAGTGTCTGTCTTTAGTCTAGAACAGCCAAACAATGTTCACAAACACCAATGTTAACTTAGCACTAACATACAACTAGAAATCCCATAGAGGATTATAGAGGCGGGTTTAGTCTCGTTTTTTGGCCATGTTTTGACAATTATGCCCCAAAATGAAGGCCTAGCTCTAATAGTAATGGTTCACCACTGAAAATAACACATTTGGAATAATACAGCTACTTATTTTATAAGCAGGTTTTTGGCAGGGAGCGTCAGGCCCGTCTTTTGGGGCAGTCGTAGGCTGGAGGTTAGGGAACCAGGTCGCCGGTTCGATCTTCTGAGCTGATAGTCTGTGACTGAGGTGCCCTTAAGCAAAGCACCTAACCCCCAACTGCTCCCCGGGTGCTGTGGATAGGGCTGCCCACCGCTCCGGGCAAGTGTGCTCACTGCCCCCTAGTGTGTGTCTTCATTAGCGTGTATGTGGTGTTTCACTGCACGGATGGGTTAGATTGTGGAGGTGAAATTTCCCCATTGTGGGACTAATAAGGGTCTCTTAATCTTATTTATTTAGCAGAGTTAAGTGGAGTTGAAATTAGTGAATCTGTAACACTGTAAAATCAGCTGTCCAAACTGATGACGTGTGACATGACTTAAGCATGCTGTGTGCTAACGAGGCACAGAGGCCTGACAGGTGG
This sequence comes from Colossoma macropomum, assembly GCF_904425465.1. Classification (NCBI taxonomy): domain Eukaryota; kingdom Metazoa; phylum Chordata; class Actinopteri; order Characiformes; family Serrasalmidae; genus Colossoma; species Colossoma macropomum. Next base: position 701,177 of record NW_023495303.1, on the reverse strand, counting down.
CCCCTCTTTCACCCCATCATACAGCACAGCGATGAACGAGTGTCAGACATTTCTCTTCATCTCTTTACTTTCTACACTCTCCTCTCCACCCTATCCAATACCATTTCTCTTCCTTTTCTTCTCTGTTTCTTATACGCTCTCCCCTTCCTCTATCTCTCACAATGTCCCCCATTCTCTCCTCTCCCTTTATCTCTCTCGGCTTCCCCCCTCTGCTGCCTGTCAGTAGGAATTTAATGAGCAGGGAATAGGAGAATTGTCATGTTGAGCAGCGGCAACTTGAGGAATCAGTCTGGGTCTTGATGATCAGCAGGGGTTCTTTACAATAGGCAAAGGTAGACAACGACCAAGGACCTCATTATAAAATTAATTAAATATTTATATACATACATAGATATTTATGTTGAAAAACCTAATCCAGAAACTAAAATATATCAAAATACCTACATTTGAACAAGGTCAGTGCCTAAAATATGAAAATTACCCAATGCTAACTTGGTTTTTCATTCAAACGTCTTGAAAATGTTAAGCAAATTTCAAAATAGTCAAAACAAAGTTCGAACCAAACTATTCATAGTGGACTATTATAATGCACCTTTGCCACAAGTCTTACCATACTGGATCTGCCCCGGTCAAATCTGAGTGCTATTATTAAGAAATGGAAGCATGTAACAGCAACAACAGCTTAGCAAGTGGAAGACCATGCAAACTCACACACTGGGGCTTCCGTATGTTGAAGTTCATGGCATGTAAAAATCACCTATGACTCACTAAAGTATTTCCAAAGTGCCTCTTGAAACAACACCAGGACAAGAACTGTCCCGAACTGCATGAAATGGGTTTCCATGGCTGAGCAGCTGCACACAAGCCTAAGATCGCTATGCGCAATGCCAAGCGTCGCCTGGAGGGGTGTAAAGCACCCTGGACTCTGGAGCTTCACTATCTGTCAGTCTGATGATGAATCTGGGTTTGGTGGATGTCAGGAGAACGTTACCTACCGGAATGCACAGAGCCAACAGTAAAGTTTGGTGGAGGAGGGATGATGGGCTGGGCTGTTTCTCAGGGTTTGGGCCCCTCAGTTCCAGTGAAGGGTGATATTAAAGCTACAGCACAAAGACATTTTAAACAGTTATATACTTCCAGCTTTGTGGCAGCAGCATGACTGAGCCCCTCTGCACAAAGCAGCTGACCTCAACCACACTGAACACTGTTAGGATGAACTGGAATGTTGATTGTGAGCCAGGCCCTCTCGTCCAACATCAGTGTCTAACCTCACAAAGGCTCTTTTGACTGAATGGGCAGTAATCCCCACAGACACTCTCCAGAATCTTGTGGAAAGCTTCCCAGAAGAGTGGAGTCTGTTACAGCCAGAAAAAGGAGCAGCTCCATGTATTAATAAAAAGCCCATGGCTTTGGAATAGGAATTTCAACTAGTTCATAAAGGTGTGATGTTCAGGTGTCCACATACTCTTGGCCATATAGTGTAGCTCCTAGTCTGAGGATGAGCCAGTTACCCCATCGATTTTGAGGAGGAGCTACTTAGTCTGACTTTAAGAAGTCATTGGATCTATTAAGTCATTGTCCCTGCTATGTCTGAGGAACCATTGACTCCACTGAGTCTGAACAGGTATTGACTCCTCTAAGTCTGAGGAGGAACCACTGACCTCATTGAGACTAAACAGGAACTGCTGACCTGCATTGACCTCATTGAGACTAAGGAGGAACCATTGACCTTACTGAGTCTGAGGAGGAACTACTGACCTTATTGAGTCTGAGGAGGAACTATTGATCTTACTGAATCTGAGGAGGAGCCACTGACCTCACTGAGTCTGAGTAGGAGCCATTGACCTCACTGAGTCTAGGGTGGAACTATTGACTTCACTGAGTCTGAGGAGGAACAATTGACCTTACGAGGTCTGAGGAGGAGCCACTGACCTCACTGAGTCTGAGTAGGAGCCATTGACCTCACTGAGTCTAGGGTGGAACTATTGACCTCTGAGTCTAAGGAGGAACGATTGACCTCGCGGAGTCTGAGGAGGAACCACTGACCTTACTAATGGTCCTACTGAGTCAGGCTGCATTTTCACCCTTAGTTGCTTGTTAATTGCTGGTGTTTCCTTTAGATTCTCACAGATTATCACCCACAATCCTTCACATGCAAGTTTTTAGTTATACACATCTAAGTTGTATGCAAAGAATATTATGACTAGGCTCCCAAGTGGCGCAACTATTTAAGTGCCATATTGGCAGGTGTCGCAAGTTTGATCTCAGGCAATGCACAGCCATCTGTTGCCAGGAGTCCAAGAGAGCGCATTTGACCTCTCTGTAGCCCTCCATCTCCCTCATTTCTCCGAGAAATGCTAACCATCACAGGCATCTGTTAGCTGACACAACAGAAATGGCAGTTCGTGTTCTTCTCCAAGAATGTTGAGCTGCAAATGATGTTGTGTTAGTGGCAGTTTGAAAAGATGTGGTGGAGCTTCATGTGTCTGGGAGGAAGCATATGCTGACCTTCACCCTCCAAGCTTGGTAGCATAATGAGGGACTAGAATTGGTTTAAATCAAACTGTCTCAATGTTGGGTACACTAGGCATGACGTGTCGTACGGGCTACTGGGACCATCTTGAATGCATTTGAAACAGCCCCGAAGAGAAGGCTTCACAAACCAGTGCCAGCAAGGTCTCGACTCCAGATGTGACGTCTTGTAGAAGTTCAAGAATGATAAGTATTGGATATTATTCCTTGGTGTGTTTGTTTGTGGCCTCATTCCTGTCTTTTCAATGGAACCAAGAATCATTAAACACACCCTAAGGTAACCCCCAGCAGCCTGGAAATCCCTACCACACACACTGCAAATGCCAACACACGCTCTCTGAACTGACTTAAGAAAAACAAATAAATAAAAGAGAAGGAGAGAGGCAAGGCACGAGAGAGAGAGAGAGAGGCGGAAAAGGAGATGTGATAAACAAACAGGCGTGTAAATGGAGGCTTTCTGCCAGAGAGAATCCAAGCTGGCACTGGGGAGACAAAGAGCCCTGCAGGGTACATGACGAGAAGAGTCCTCTCTGCCAGTGATGTTAGTGGTACGCAGATGTGATCAAATGAAAATTCTGAAATCCAATTAAAGCCACTGCACAAAAACAGTAATAAATAAATAAAGAAAGAAAACAACACAACAAACAGAATCCATATAGGTTGGGCAGTATGGTTTATTTAGTACAGACAAAAATATCCTCCAATTAAAGCTGACATTCTGCATTTAAACTCAGTCATTGATTTAGTTCAGATCTAATGTGCTGGTGTACACAGCCAAACCCTCTGTGGTGCTGAAGCTGTGACCGTACTATAGCACCATTGTTTTGGACCCCTGAACTCTCAATGGGTCATTATTTGGTCCACACTTAGGTTCCTCACTGTAATAACTGAATAACCTACAATTATAGTAGATATTGAACAATTCATAGTAGTTGCAGAAAGATTCATACTAGACATTAAATAATTCATAGTAGTTGTTGAAAATAACAGTAGATACTGGAAAATTTATAGTGGGTATGAAGTAGTTCATAGTAGATATTGAATAATTTATAGCAGTTACAGAATAATTCATAGTAGTTACTGAAAAATTCATACTAGACACTTAATAACCCATAGTACATATTAAATAATTCATAGCAGTTGTGGAAAAATCATAGTAGATACTGAATAATGAATAATAAATATTGAATATTTTATATTAGGTGTGGAAAAAATCACAGTGATACTGAATAATTAATAGTAAATACTAAATAATTCATATTTACTGAAAAATTCATAGTAGTTACTGTATTATTCACAGTAGATAGTAAATAATATATAGTATTTACTAAATAATTCAGATTAGATATTAAATAATTCATAGTAGTTGTGGAAAAATTCATAGTAGATACTGAATGATTCATAATAGATTATAAATAATTTCTAGTGGTTACTGAATAATTTATAGTAGTTATAGAATGATTCATAGTGGATACTTGATAATTTATAGTAGTTACTAAATAATAGTAAATACTGAATAATCCATAGTAAATACTGAATAATTCATAGTAGATACTGAAAAATTCATAGTAGATACTGAATGATTCATAGTAGATATGGAATGATTCACAATAGATAATAAATAATCTATAGTGGTTACTGAAACCTTCTTTGTTACTAAATTAAAATCTTACTGAAATATGATAATGAATTAAAATGCAATACTTATATAACCCCATTTTCAGCAGCAGCAGTGCTGAGTTGCAGCATCACAATAGATTCTGATCTTTCTAGAATGTAAAAATCTCATAATTAAAGAAAGTCTAATAAAATATTATCAGGTAACTATTGCTGTCAACAATATATACAAATATATTTAAAAAATACAAAAATATTGAATAACTTTCTTCATGTCTGCTTCCTGTTTAAACCTGAACACACATATTTGAGGCACTAAAGAGATGCAGATACAGACAGTGGCCCTGCGTAGCAACTATACCTGCTTCATAAATCTACACCAGGTTTTCACTAATTACTCTCACTCACATATACAGTCTTATGCAATATGTTTTCATAATGTAAATGTTCTGAATAAGCCTGGAATTCTAATAGCTGAATAGGTTTCATCGATTCTCCATTAGCTTCAAGGATTTCGAGGACTAAATGAATGTAGAGCTCATTATTGAGAACCGCGGAGAGAAGATTGGAGAGATCCTGTATCTAGCACACGCACACAGACGCCTCTGCACTCTTAAAAAAGAAGGTTCTTCAAGGGTTCTTTAGTAAAGACAGTGGTTCTGTATAGAATCATTAACACTCAAAGAACCACCTGCATGCCTTGCATGATGACATGTTCTTCAGATAGTTGGAGAATGTGTAGTTTTTATATGTTTATATATGTTTCTATATAGCACCTTTTTGAAAATGGTTCTATATAGAACCAAAGGGTTCTTCTAATGTTACAAGCTTGACATGGTCACTAGTAGAACCCATTTTGGTGTTGTATAGATCCATGTACAACGCATTCTCCATCAATCTGAAGAACCATTTCACCATGCAAAGAACCATTTAAGCTTGCAAATGGTTCTTTGTGTGTTTGTGGTTCTGTATAGAACCATTGCCTTTACTAAACAACCCTTGAAGAACCCATTTTGGTGCTTTATAGAACAATATAAAACACATATTCCATCAATCTGAAGAACGATTTCACCATGCCAAGAACCATTTAAGCATGTAAAAGGTTCATAAGTTCTGTATAGAACCATTGTCTTCACTGAAGAATCCTTGAAGAACCTATTTTGGTGCAACACATTCTTCACGAACTTAAAGAGCAATTTCACCATGCAGAGAACCATTTAAGCTTGCAAATCCTTCTTTGAGTGTTCGTGTTTCTGGATAGAACCACTGTGTTTACTAAAGAACCCATTTTGGTACTTTATAGAACAAGATACAGCACATTCTTCATCAATCTGAAGAACCATTTCACCATGCAAAGAACCATTTAAGCTTGCAAATGTTTTTTTGAGTGCTTGTGGTTCTGTATAGAACCATTTTCATTACTAAAGAACCCCTGAAGAACCATCTTTTTTAAGAGTGTTCTGCAACTGGATTATTACACAGAGCACATCAGCACAGCGGCCTCAGCGAGGGGGAGATATATACACGCACATTCATATATTTTATGAATACAGTATTTTCAATATTATGAGTACACTTAGAGACATTTCCATCACTGCTTTGCCAACATGGGCAATTTAATTAGAATTCATGTCAATAGAGCCTTATTAATCTGAAGAAAGGGAATCGGAGGGTGAGCAGAAATAGAGGCAGAAATAGTGCCACAGAGTAAAGAAGAGAATCGCAGCGTTTCTCTTTTCCTCTCTCTGTTTCTTGATCTCTCTGCTCTCCCTCTTCTCAGTGTAGTAGTCTGGAATAAACTCGAAGCGAGGCTCATCATTCTTTATGATCACATGGACTGGGCAGAACACAGCACACTTGGTTAAGGATCCAGATTATTGGCCCTCTTGGATAAGAATCTGAATTGGAGGTCTTCTTGCTAAACATTCAGCGCTGAATTTCTAAGACGATTCTTAGTGCGAGAATCACACTGAACACTCTTAACACTAAGATGGGCCCAGAATAAGTGACGCCAAGGCCCCATTTACACCTGGTCACTTAACTCAGACTTATGTCTGAATGGGGCCACATAAAAATGCAAGTGTAAACGCACCCGAAACACATTTAACACAGATACGGATCCGAACTACTTCAGGAGAAGAACTGAGATGTGTTTGAGAAACGTTGCAGTGTAAACACATCCGTCTGTCCGAGATACATTCAACAACCAAACTCCTCCCAGTACAACTGGAACCCCTCCCAGTACAACCCAAACTCCTCCTACCACAACCAAATCCATGCCTAGTACAACCAAAACTCCTCTCTGTACAACCAAAACTCCTCCTGGTACAACCAAAATTCCTCCCACTACAACCAAATCCACACCCTGTACAACCAAAACTCCTCCCAGTACAAAAAAACCTCATCCAGTACAACTAAAACCCCTCCCAGTACAATCAAAACTTTTCCAAGTACAAACAAAACTCCTTTTATTACAACTGAAACTCCTCCCAGTACAACTGAACCCCTTCCTATCACAACCGAAACTCCTTGCAATACAACCAAAACTTCCTCCGGTACAACCAAAACCCCTCCCACTACAACCGAAACTCCTCGCAATATGACCAACGCTCCTCCTAGCACAACTGAAACTCCTCCCAGCACAACCGAAACTCCTCCCAGTACAACCAAAACCTCTCCCACTACAACTGAAACTCCTCGCAATGTGACCAACACTCCTCCTAGCACAACTGAAACTCCTCCCAGCACAACTGAAACTCCTCCCAGCACAACTGAAACTCCTCCCAGTACAACCGAAACTCCTCCCAGTACATCCAAAATCCCTCCCACCACAACTGAAACTCCTCGCAATACTACCAAAACTCCTCCCACTACAACTGAAACTCCTCCCAGTACAACCAAAACCCCTTCCACTACAACTGAACTCCTCGCAATACAACCAAAACCCCTCCCACTACAACTGAAACTCCTCGCAATGCGACCAAAACCCCTCCCAGCACAACCGAAACTCCTCCTAGCATACGACAGAAACCCCTCCCACACAACTCGAAACATCCTCCCACTACACAAAACTCCAGTACCCCTCCCAACACAACCGAAACTCCTCCTAGCATGAAACTGACCCAAAACTCCCTCCTAGCACAACCAAAACTCCTCCCACTACACTGAACCCTCCCGTACAAACAAACCCCTCCCACTACAACTGAACTCCTCGCAATACAACCAAAACTCCTCCTAGCATAACTGAAACTCCTCCTAGCACAACCAAAACCCCTCCCACTGCCTCGAATACACCAAACCCTCACAAACTGAAACTCCTCTGCACAACCATACACGACTCCTCAAACAAAAAGCTTTGGTCCGTCTATTCTAGATTCTAGATTCTTTTCCCTTCTGTTAAACTGCAGAGGGCATCAGTGACTGACCACATGGTTAACAGATGTCTACTTTAATTAAGCCTTTCCTGACCTACACTAGAGAGGGTTCTTGTCCCTGTAGTAAGAGCACAAACAGCTACTCATATGGGTTTACAGCAGAATGTCTATTGTCCTCAGTGCAGGAACAACACCCACTTGTATTCCTCACAACAAAATCTACATTCTGAAATAAACCTGAACAGACTGACCAATAGCTGCAGGGCAAATACTCAGTATAGTCCTGTTTGGGAAACCTGTTGGTCAGACTTGGCTTTCCTGCGGATGGACAGAGAGCTCACTTCGAATAAACACATCTTTCCTGAAAACCCTGCTCTCCTGAAATCTCCTCACTTGGCAGAGAAGCAGATTTACAACAAGTGCAATGCTCGATTTACCATTTAAAAATTAAACCTTTTATTAAAAATCAGGATTATTGAAAGTTTGTTTTATGAATCAGCATTATTGATGAATCAGGGTTATATAGCCTTGGTAAACAATGAGAATAATTGACTTTTGCTAAAGAACCAGAATTATTGCCATCTTTGAAAAAGAACCTGAATTAGTCACACGTTTGATAAAGAACCAAAATTACTGGTATCCTTGAAAAAGAATTTGAATTATTGGCATATTTGGTAAAAAAAAAAATCTGAATTATTGGCATACTTGGTAAATAATCATACTTCTTAGCATCCTTGGCAAAGAATCTGAATTATTGGTATCCTTAGTAAAGAATCTGAACTATTGGCATCTTTGGCAAAGAATCTGAATTATTGGCATCTTTGGTAAAGAATCTGAATTACTGGTATCCTTGATAACAAATCAGAACTTTTGGCATCCTTGATAAAGAATTAGAATAATTGACACTTTTGATTAAGAACTAGATTTATTGGTGCCTTTGGAAAAAAATAGAATTATTGGCACTTGGGAAAAAAAACAAAACAAAAAAAAAACAGAATCATTAGTGTTGTTGGTAAATCATGAGAGTATTTCATGCCCTTGTTAAACAGTCAGAATTACTGGTATCCTTATTGGTATCTTTAGTAAAGAACCTGAATTATTGGTAACCTTAGTAAAGAACCTGAATTATTGGTATCCTTAGTAAAGAACCTGAATTATTGGTATCTTTAGTAAAGAACCTGAATTATTGGTATCTTAAGTAAAGAACCTGAATTATTGGTATCCTTAGTAAAGAACCTGAATTATTGGTATCCTTAGTAAAGAACCTGAATTATTGGTATCTTTAGTAAAGAACCTGAATTATTGGTATCTTTAGTAAAGAACCTGAATTATTGGTATCCTTAGTAAAGAACCTGAATTATTGGTATCCTTAGTAAAGAACCTGAATTATTGGTATCTTTAGTAAAGAACCTGAATTATTGGTATCCTTAGTAAAGAACCTGAATTATTGGTATCTTTAGTAAAGAACCTGAATTATTGGTATCCTTAGTAAAGAACTTGAATTATTGGTATCCTTAGTAAAGAACCTGAATTATTGGTATCCTTAGTAAAGAATCTGAATTATTGGTATCCTTAGTAAAGAACCTGAATTATTGGTATCCTTAGTAAAGAACCTGAATTATTGGCATCCTTAGTAGAGAACCTGAATTATTGGTATCCTTAGTAAAGAACCTGAATTATTGGTATCTTTAGTAAAGAACCTGAATTATTGGTATCCTTAGTAAAGAATCTGAATTATTGGTATCCTTAGTAAAGAACCTGAATTATTGGCATCCTTAGTAGAGAACCTGAATTATTGGTATCCTTAGTAAAGAACCTGAATTATTGGTATCCTTAGTAAAGAACCTGAATTATTGGTATCTTTAGTAAAGAATCTGAATTATTGGTATCCTTAGTAAAGAACCTGAATTATTGGTATCCTTAGTAAAGAACCTGAATTATTGGTATCCTTAGTAAAGAACCTGATTTATTGGCATCCTTAGTAGAGAACCTGAATTATTGGTATCCTTAGTAAAGAACCTGAATTATTGGTATCTTTAGTAAAGAACCTGAATTATTGGTATCCTTGGTAAACAATTAGAATTACTGGCATCCTTAGTAAAGAACCTGAATTATTGGTATCTTTAGTAAAGAATCTGAATTATTGGTATCCTTAGTAAAGAACCTGAATTATTGGTATCCTTAGTAAAGAACCTGAATTATTGGTATCCTTAGTAAAGAACCTGAATTATTGGCATCCTTAGTAAAGAACCTGAATTATTGGTATCCTTAGTAAAGAACCTGAATTATTGGTATCTTTAGTAAAGAACCTGAATTATTGGTATCTTTAGTAAAGAACCTGAATTATTGGTATCCTTGGTAAACAATTAGAATTACTGGCATCCTTAGTAAAGAACCTGAATTATTGGTATCCTTAGTAAAGAACCTGAATTATTGGTATCCTTAGTAAAGAACCTGAATTATTGGCATCCTTAGTAGAGAACCTGAATTATTGGTATCCTTAGTAAAGAACCTGAATTATTGGTATCTTTAGTAAAGAACCTGAATTATTGGTATCCTTAGTAAAGAACCTGAATTATTGGCATCCTTAGTAAGAACCTGAATTATTGGTATCCTTAGTAAAGAACCTGAATTATTGGTATCTTTAGTAAAGAACCTGAATTATTGGTATCCTTGGTAAACAATTAGAATTACTGGCATCCTTAGTAAAGGATCTGAATTATTGGTATCCTTAGTAAAGAATCTGAATTATTGGTATTTTTAGTAAAGAACCTGAATTATTGGTATCCTTAGTAAAGAACCTGAATTATTGGTATCCTTAGTAAAGAACCTGAATTATTGGCATCCTTAGTAGAGAACCTGAATTATTGGTATCCTTAGTAAAGAACCTGAATTATTGGTATCCTTAGTAAAGAACCTGAATTATTGGTATCCTTGGTAAACAATTAGAATTACTGGCACCCTTAGTAAAGAACCTGAATTATTGGTATCCTTAGTAAAGAACCTGAATTATTGGTAACTTTAGTAAAGAACCTGAATTATTGGCATCCTTAGTAAAGAACCTGAATTACTGGCATCCTTAGTAAAGAACCTGAATTATTGGTATCTTTAGTAAAGAACCTGAATTATTGGCATCCTTAGTAAAGAACCTGAATTACTGGCATCCTTAGTAAAGAACCTGAATTATTGGTAACTTTAGTAAAGAACCTGAATTATTGGCATCCTTAGTAAAGAACCTGAATTACTGGCATCCTTAGTAAAGAACCTGAATTACTGGTAACCTTAGTAAAGAACCTGAATTACTGGCATCCTTAGTAAAGAACCTGAATTATTGGTAACCTTAGTAAAGAACCTGAATTATTGGTACTGTTGGTAAAGAATCAGAATTACTGGCACTTTCAGTAAATAACCAGATTCAGTGGTGTTCTTGGTAAAGAATCTGGATTATTTGTATCAGTCAAGATTCAGAATTATTGGCACCCTTGGTGATAATCTGAATTACAGCAGGTGGCGGTTTAGTCATTCTTTAAGCTTTAGATGGCGACAGTGAGCAGATTTGGTTGCTGCAGTGGCCCCAGATGCCGTCCACCATCTGCACACAGCACTGAGGGTAAGTGACCACCACCGCTGGGGGACTCATCCACCTGCTTCTTCGCACCAAAAGAGAGAGGGACCGGATCGATGGAGCCGAGTGGCAGCGCTCTCTGGAGGCATCTCTGGAGTGTGTGTGTGTTTGACCTGCCACGTGGTCATACGGCCCGTTTTGATGAGTTGACCACTGCCAAAGCCCCTTAGTGACCACGCTAAATAACAGACATATGCTTTTTCTTTCGTTCTTTCCCTCCTTCTCTTTGTTTCATCTTTCAATCTTTCTCTCCTTTCTTTCGCTCTCGTTATCTCTCTCCCTCTTTCTCTTTACTCTCTCACCCCTTTTCTCTCTCTCACTACCTCCTCTTCCTTTACATTTTACTCTTTATACTCTTTTTCCTTACTCTTCATTCTTTCTGCCTTTCCCCCACATTCCCTCTTTTATATCTGCCTCTCTTTATTTCTATATTGTTTTCTGTCTCTTCCTTTTCCTTCTTGTTACTCTTTCATTCTCTCTTCCTCTCTTCTCTCTCATTTCTGTGCCTTTTTTCTTTTTTCTTCTCTTCCTCGATCTTTTCCCCTCTCCTTTTCTCATCTTTCTTTTGTCCTCTCTTCTTCTTTCTCTCTTCCTTCTTCTTTTTAATTTTCCCTCTCCTCTTATGTTTTTCTTTCTATCTTCTATATATTTATTTCTTTCTCTCTTCCTCTATCTTTCTTAATCTCTCTTTATCTTCTGTTTTCTCCCTCTTTTTTCAATTTCTCTTCTATTTTCCTTTTCTTTTCTCTTTCTCTTTGTTTCCCTCTTTCTATCTTTACTCCTGTCTTTTTCTGTTTCTATTTCTCTTTCTATCTCTGTCATTTTTTTCTCTCCTCTTCTCTTCCTCACTCTCCTCCTCTGTCCTTTTCTCCTCTCTCTCCTTGCTTCTTCCTTCTCTAATATGAATATTGCATTTGAAGCCTATTCATAATATATAGGCACTCAGTGTAATGTAATTAGAGCGCATTATCATATCAGCTCCTCTTCCTCGCTGCTTCGTCACGTTATCCTAACAAATGTCTCCAGTACAAACAGGGAGTCGACGCTGTCGGTCATTTCCCCTGATGTTGGCGTCTACATTTTAATGGTGATGCTGGTGTGAAATGAGGAGCTGGAGAGAGTCGAGTTCGTCATGCGTGGTTATTAAACCAGCACCAGGACGTTATTATAAACCATACTCATATTAGCTCTAAACAAAACCTAATGTTTATTATTATAAGAGCAAAATATGAATCTACACTAACATATTTCTGTTTAGGTCTTGCTGAAAATAATCATCACAATTCCTGTTTATTGCAGCATGAGGAGGAACCACTGAGAGGAACCAAGACTCAAAAAGAGAAACTCTACACGATGTTTACCCAAATTTTAGCCCTGATTCTCAGTCAGTCTGAGTCTGAGCTGGTCGGCTCTAGTCTGCAGATTTTGAGTCAGTCGGAGTCGACAGTTGGAAAGAGAGTCGAGTCATGTTTAAAGGGGCTCAGACTCAGATTTACTGCCTCCCGATCGCGTTTCAGACCAGAGTTTATCAAACATGTTCGATTTTTTTGACCCGACTCTGAGTGCAATCTAGTGTAAACTGGTCAACGACTCGATCTGAACAGAGTCCTGCAACAGCCAATGAAAACTGAGAGTGCTAAAGAATAAATACAGCAAATAAACCAAGAAAAATGGTGAAAAGTCTCTCACATGTGGAGCGAAGCTTTTTATTGAGCCGAGTTTAGGCACAATCGAGTTTATATACGTTTAAAACTCTAAAAAATACCAAACTGACCACATCTTTAAATCCATAATCGCCACTTAAACACGTTTACATGCTGCTTCTTTATGGTTTCAGTGCAAACAGCAGAGAAAACAGCAGCAGCCGCTCCACGTTTGTTTGTTTAGGTTTTGGGAGAACGAGTTCGAGTGAGTTCCATTTGGTTCAGCAACAGCTTATAAGTTCAGTAGTGTGTGATCCCTAATATTTCTACACCTGTTAGACCTTTTCTAAGACCCATTCCAAGTTTCACTGAATGTAGTTTCTGATTCCTCTTTCAACTTCATATTGAGGGGTTCTTTGTTCCTGTTTCCTCACAATTGAGGAACACATAAAGGAAGAGTGAGGCCACTATTGACCTTTGCTTCTTTGAGTCCGTAATCTGCTATAATCTCTGAGGTCTCTGACGTGGTAAAATCAATGATCTGTCACTGAGGTTAACTGATGAGGGTCTTCATAAACACACACCACCCTAATAGAGTCAGTCGCTCAATTGAAAGGCCAGAAGACGCTGTAACCCCTCGGTGTTTGATCACTGACCCCGATCATCCAAAATACAGCGCAATGCAGGAATCGATAACCATTTATGCCGAAGAGAACGCAACGTTTTCAGTAAATGACAGGCTCAGATAGAAGAATAAATAAGAGTAACAGAGAATTATGACAGGTGATCAGTGTGACAGCACGTCACCAAGCGAGACTTTCACAATCAATTTTCCTTTTATTGGTCGCGTAGAAACGAGACAGCCGGTGGAGCAGCGTGAAATTGGTTGATTTTGTTTCTTGTTTCTGAAGCAATTAATTTTATCTGTTTTTTTTGTTCTATCCCCTCGATTCTTGCCTAACGTCGCTCCCCTGAGGAGCACAGACCTGAGGAGCTCTCCAGGAGGCAACTTCGCACGCTTCAGCAATCAAACATTAGCAGAGCGCTAAAGATTTACTGTAATTGTGCTTTCAGCTTTAATTTAAGGCCTAACTAAAGCAATTTTGAGGCACTATTTAATCCTCCCCTGCGATGGACTGGCAACCCGTCCAGGGTGTATCCTGCTTTCCGCCCAATGACAGCTGGGATAGGCTCCAGCACCCCACCGCGACCCAGAAAGATAAGCGGTTTAGATGATGTATGTATGTATGTATTTAATCCTCAGACATCTTTTTTTGTTATATTGTTTCAACAAAGTTACACATATAAGTACCTAGTGGTGTGGTTACTTAGTTACATTTACATTTCAGACATTCTGTATCAACAGATTAGGTCTAACGATGAGTCTGATGTCTTTCTATTTGTTTTGATATCAAAAATAACAAATATATACCCAAAAATATAAATAATCATTCTTTCGGCAAAACAATACGATGCGCATACGATAACATTTCTCCAAATTCTAATTATAGTAAACATTCTGCCCAAAAATTTCTCTGCTTGTTTCAACAAACTATGGGTCATAAATAATTAATCGAAAATAAGTATTGCACAAAAGTGGTGAAAATTGTTTGAAACTTTTTATCTTGCCGTTTTTTTGTTTTTGCCAATAATGAGGATACAGTGTTATTGATGTAAAGCAGCACTCTATGAAGCATCAAAAGCTATTTGACTGCTCCCTTGTGGAGAATTTTCAGCCTGCTAAACATGAGTGAGTGAGTTACAAGCCATCTAAAAAAAGACAATATCACAACAGAATACATAGAAATAAATACACAGTTGTGTGCAATAGTTGGGCAACCCTGTCCAAATTGCATATTCTGCAGTAAATGATTTAAAATTTTTGAAGTGTTAATGCACACTTTATATTTGATTAACTTTAACAAAAAAAAAAAATGGTAATTGTGGTTTGTGCAAAAGTGTGTACATCCTTCTAAATGTCATTAGGAGTGGTCAGCTGATCACAGTCCCAAAGCGTAATAAATTCTATAATTTTCAAACCTCATGCTAACACTCAGTAACTGGGCCAAACTCAGCTGTTGCAGTGCGAAGTTCCCACCTAGTAGCCTAGTCATACTTTGCTGTTATGGATAGTCAAGTCCCCGACTTCCATCCAACCCATTTAAACTCCACTATCATGGTACGTCTACAGCTAGTGGCCCAGCCATACTTTGCTGTCATGGAGTGAAATCTCTGGTTTCCAGCCCAGACAAACTTGAGTGTTATGCTGCAAAGTCAACAGCTGGTGGCCCAGTCATACTTTGCTGTTATAGTATGGAGACCTCAGTTTCCAGCCCAGAGAAACTTCACTGCTGGGGTGTGAGGCCCTGCCTCATGACCCAGTCAAACTCCACTACCATGGTATGAAGTCTCAGGTTTCTCAAGTGAGAAGTCTTCACTTTGTGGCCCATTCAAACTCGACTATTGTAGTGCAAAGTCCCCAGCTTGTAGCCCACTCAAACTCTGCTGTCAAATGTGAAGTCCCCCACCTTGTGGCCTAGTGAAACTCCACTATTGCAATGCAAAGTCCCTGCCTGACGGCCCGGTCAATCTCTGCTGTTGTGGTGTGAAGTCCCCAGCTTGTAGCCCACTCAAACTCTGTTGTCAAATGTGAAGTCCCCACCTTGTGGCCTAGTGAAACTCCACTATTGCGATGCGAAGTCCCTGCCTGATGGCCTGGTCAAACTATGCTGTCAAATGTGAAGTCCCCACCTTGTGGCCTAGTGAAACTCCACTGTTGCGATGTGAAGTCCCTGCCTGGTGGCCTGGTCAAACTCTGCTGTTGTGATGTGAAGTCCCCGGCTTGTAGCCCACTTAAACTCTCCTATCAAATGCAAAGTCCCCACCTCGCAGCCAAGTGAACTCTGCAGTCCCAGGGAACTCTGCAGTCATGATGCAACGTCCCCAGCTTGTGGCCTAGTCAGAATCTGCTGTCTTGTTGTGAAGTCCCAGGTTTGTCAAGTGCAAAGTCCTCGCTTTGTGGCCCATTCAAACTCCACTGTTGTGGTATAAAGTCCCCAGCTTGTGGCCACTTAAACTCTACTGTCAAATGTAAAGTCCCCAGATCGTGGCCCAGTCAAACTCTACAGCTGAGGTGTGAAGTCCCCGGCTTGTAGCCCACTCAAACTCTGCTGTCAAATGTGAGGTCCACACCTCAAAGCCCAGTAAACTCCACTGTAACGATGCAAAGTCCCCATTATGGAACTCCACTACTACAGTAAAAAGTATTCCACTCATTCCACTGGTTCTTCAAATCTTCTGGAGAATGGAGAGGCGGGGCACAAGGGGCTTCAAACCATTCATCAGCCCCTCAGCCTTCAGCTTCAGTTTAAAACAATAAATCAACAATCTCAGCAGGGAAAACACCCACTTCAGACCCACTTATGCAAATCAGACAAACTATAAACAACATCTTCACTACTACAGTGAAAAGTGTCCCGGCTCACAGGCTCATCAAGCTCCTCTACAGAGCCTCTCAATTCATTCTCAATCACTGATGGAAATCTCCTGAGCCAGCAGGAACATTTCACAACAAAAACAAAACCTTAAACATCCCACAAACAACACAAAACAAACAAAAAAAACCCTGACATAATGCAGCAGCCAAAAACAAGCAGTGGCCATGTAACTTATGAAGTAAACCGTTTGGCAGTAGTCATGTGTATTATTACGTTACCTAACTGACCAGGATCACAGCTTTAGACGTTTTCTGCATTTACATTTTTTCATTGAATTTGATGAATATTCATATGTGCTTTGCCCTTGTTATATATGGAGAGGTAGGAGTGGGATAGAGTGAGATTGAGAAAGAGAGAGTGAGAAAAAGGAGAAAGGTAAAGCGAAAGGAGAGAAAAAAGAAAATGAAAAATTGAAAAGAAAGTGAGAAAGAGAGAGAGAGAGAGAAAGATGAAGAGAGAGAATGAGAAAGGAGAAAGAGGGAGAAAGAGAAAAGAAGTGAGATGCAGAGAAAAGAAAGTGAGAGAGAAAGAAAAAGGCGTGAGAAAGAGAAAGAGAAAGGAGTGAAATAGAAAGAAAGAGAAAGAGAGAGAAAGGAGTGAGAAAGAAAGAAAGAGAAAGGAGTGAGATAAAGAGAAAGAGAGAGAGAAAGAGAAAGGAGTGAAACAGAAAGAAAGAGCGAGAGAAAGGAGTGAGACAGAGAGAAAGACTTTTTTGACTTTTAACCCCCTTTTATTGAAGCATTATTAATCAAAAGATTTTACATCCTATAGTAAAGAGCTAACAGTTATATTAATAATAATAGTTATATTAATAATAATGAGGATCCTCAAAGAAAAATCACCCATTCACAAGATTCACTGAAATGATATCACACCCAGATCACTGACAGATACAATACCTTCACCAGCTCACCACCTTTTCTCAAAACAGGAAATGTTCTGAGTGCTTTGGTAAAAGACAAATTCAACTCTAATGCGTGACTCTACTAGAGTCCGGGTGAACAGAAACCCCAGCCCTCTGAGCGCCCTGTCCAGGAGCTCGAACAGAGGAATCAGCCCTCTGAGCGCCCTGTCCAGGAGCTCGAACAGAGGAACCAGCCCTCTGAGCGCCCTGTCCAGGAGCTCGAACAGAGGAACCAGCCCTCTGAGCGCCCTGTCCAGGAGCTCGAACAGAGGAACCAGCCCTCTGAGCGCCCTGTCCAGGAGCTCGAACAGAGGAACCAGCCCTCTGAGCGCCCTGTCCAGGAGCTCGAACAGAGGAACCAGCCCCCTGAGCGCCCCGTCCAGGAGCTCAAACAGAGGAACCAGCCCTCTGAGCGCCCTGTCCAGGAGCTCAAACAGAGGAACCAGCCCTCTGAGCGCCCTGTCCAGGAGCTCGAACAGAGGAACCAGCCCCCTGAGCGCCCTGTCCAGGAGCTCAAACAGAGGAACCAGTCTTTGACAGTCTGAAAAAGCATGAAAAACAGTATCTGGGTTATTACAGAAAATTCAAAGTGGTTGAACAGCCGGGTTAAATTTTGACACAAACCCATTTGTGGGTACAGCACAGTGAAGGATCCTCCACTGGAGGTCTCCTGAACGTTTGGGCAAGGGGCTTTTGTACAGGAGCCTTCATGAAGGCCGCAGACCCTCAGGGACAGAGAGATGGGCTCTCCATTTGGAGTCACATCTCTCCTTCAGCTCATTAAAATGCAAGTATTTAACACAGCTCTGGTACAAAGCCTTCTTTCCAGCTGTTGAGAAAGGCAACTTCTGTAACCCACTTACAGAGAGAAGTTGCCCCTCAGTAATCCTGGGTTCGGAAACAGAGGGGCTGACAAATAACTCTGGAAATGACATTTCGGCCAATCCACCAGCCAAAGCACCAGCCACAAAAGCCTTCAGAGGTGGAGGCAAGGAAGCTTTAAAAGTACTGATTAGACCCCCAATCACTCTGTCTGATTTAAAACCGATGTGCTGTGTTAGAACCACAGCTGATCGCCACTTTCCCTCCCCCAAATCAATCAGATGTCGAATACATGTTACTCCTGCCTTCGTAAAGGCGGTAGCGATTGTGCTGAACTGGTGAACTTGCTGAAGCAGAAAGGGGTTAGAAAATAAAGGCTCATAACCCAGTCCACCAAAGTTCCGAAGCAATGCCAAAGCAAAGTGAATCCAAGGGGTGCTGTCCTCCCCAAAAAGCAGTTTCTGTGCTGTCTGAAGTTGCATGGCTGTCACTCTGGCCAAAACCTGTATTAGCCCTTGACCTCCTTCAGCCAGGGGCAGATACAGTACTCCAGGTGGAAGCCAGTGATACCCATCCCAAAAGAAGTCTACAGAGGCCTTCTGAACATGATGCAGTGCATCCACTGGAGGGTCCAAAACAGTTAGCCTGTGCCACATCACTGAAGCAGCAAGATTATTAATCACCAGCGCTCTTCCCCGGTATGATAACTGAGGCAGAGCCCATTTCCACCTCTGGAGTCTCCGCAGAATCTGTTCTCTCAGCCCTTCCCAGTTCTTTTGCATATATACATCCATCCCAAAGAAAACACCCAGCACTTTAAACCCCTCCAGGTTCCAGGAGCACTGCTGAGGGAGCCGAGGTGGGCTCTCCTGAAGCCACTGTCCTAATAACAATGCTGTGCTTTTGTTCCAGTTTATCCATGCTGATGTGGCTTCCTGGAATTTTCCAAGACACTCACTTACCCTCTTTACATCGCTCTCATCTCTAACGACAACTGTTACATCGTCAGCGTACGCTGGCAGTTTCACCGTTACACCCTTCCCTGTGCTGCGCCTTTGGGCTGAGACTCCGTGGAGCTGCTTTCGGAAAGCCACTAGCAGTGGCTCAGTTGTGATGGTATAAAACAGTCCAGAGAGACCACAGCCTTGGCGTATCGCCCCTGGTTACAGGGAAAGGCCTAGTGAGGCTCCCATTAATTTTCAGCAAACTATATACATCAGTATACAACAGTTTAATCTGTAAAACAATTTTTTGGCCGAATCCAAAAACCTCGAGTGTCCTGAAGAGAAAGGTGTGGTCTGCCCTGTCAAAAGCTTTCTCTTGGTCTAGAGAAATCAGACCCATGTTGAGTTCCTACTCTTTTGTATAGGCAAGTAAGTCTCTGATTAAAAACAAATGATCAAAAATGGATCTCTCCGGCACACAGAAAGACTGATCCGCATGGATTATTGAACCCAAGGACTTCTTCAAATGGTTCGTCAGTGCTTTAGACAAAATTTTATAATCCACTCCAAGGAGCGAGACTGGGCGCCAATTCCTTAACAACTCAGGATCACCCTTCTTGGGCAGCAGAGTTATTACGGCCCATCAGCAACTGAGTGGAAGGAAACCAGAGTCTGTGCATTCCTGGAAAACAGAATACAAGTCTGGACCAATTAGGTGCCAAAAAGTTTTATAAAATTCTGCTGTTAATCCATCTAAACCTGCAGCTTTGCCTACAGACTGCTCTTGAACAGAGACAGTCAGCTCGTTAAAGGACACAGTACGTTCTAGCTCAGATCTGTCTTCCTCAGATAGGCGGGGTAAATCCTGTAAGAAAAAGCCTGCTGCTGCCTGATCACAGGGCTCAGCACTGTATAAGTTCTCGAAAAAGGACAGTGCATATCCACGAATTTCTCGCTCATCTGAGGTCTCTGTCCCATCTGGCAATCTCAAGCAGTTCAGGGCCTTTCTTCTCTCTGTGCTGTTTCTCTAATCCAAAGAAAAAGGATGTTGGTGCATCCATATCATTAAACTGCACGTACCGTGCTCGAACCAGTGCTCCACAGCCTCTCTCCTCTAGCAGGTTCCTCAACAGCAGCTTGTTCCTCTCAAGGTCTCCAGCAGCATTTGCGCCAGCCACCTCAGTCCCACAGCTGCTACTTTAAAATCCCCTCCTCCACAGAAGCTTCATCTTGTCCTTAAGCAAACTTGTATTATGTGCAGTATATTGTTGACAGAAGCTTTTGATTTGAGCTTTACTGATGTCCCACCATTGGCTGAGGGACTTAAACTGAAACTTCCTCTCTCCAAGCCTCCCAGAACAGGGTGAAGGAGTGCACAAAGTGGTGGTCCTGTACTAATCTGCTATTGAAATGCCAATATGACTGTTGTCCTATGGTCTGTGTGCAAGAAATTGAGACTGATGGTCAGACAGTGGGATAGGGGCAATATGGCTATGAGAGAATCTGCTTCTATTACGCTTCTGAACATAAAACCTATCAAGCTGGACTCCAGAAATCATATTTGAATTAGTTTTTATCCAAGTGCACTGTCTGTCTGTGGGGAAGGCCTCCCTCCATACATCAACCAAATCATGATAATTAACTACAGACCTGAGTGTATCTGCAGAGCGAGGATGTGGCTCTCCATGGTTTCTGTCCAGCTGGGGTTCAAGGGTGCAGTTAAAATCTCCAGATAATACAATAATTCTATCCTGAGAGCAGTTTTTGAAGGCCTCATGCAATTTCTCAAAAAAAATAATGAATGTCCACATCCACGCGCAGCAGCCTTCCTGGTAAAAGCTCCATAGCATCTGCCTGCTGTCCCTGAAACTCAGATGATAGTAATATAGCCACTCCAGCACTTAGACTAGAGCCGTGGCTGAGAAAACCCTGACCTTTCCATTCACTCTGCCACTGAGTGTGATTTTTAGCATCAGTATGTGTTTCCTGCAAAAAAGTACACTAGCTTTCTTTACTGCTACTTACTCAAAAACCTTTTCACCACATCACGGCATCCACTGATGTTCAGGGAACTAAGAGTTAAAAAAGCCATGGTGCTAATGAACTGGAATACAAACACATGGAAATTCAAAAGGCTACACGCTGAGGTCATGATTAAACTATTTATGGTGTAACCTGCTTCTAACAGTACCCATAACTTTTTTCAGTCTGTACCATTTTGGTTTATCCAGCTCATCCAAGGTTGCCTTCCTCATTGCGGTTGCACAAGATGTCAGAAATAGTCTAAGATCAGGGAAGAAGTGCTCGATGATGGGTTTACGCTGCCCTTTGGTGTTATCAAGGAACTGGTTAATTTGTCTGAGAGAGTAGAGTTTTGTCCTACCTCCAGTAGAACTTAGCTCCACCGAGGCTTGAGAGTCTGCTCCATCAAACTCATCCGGCAAGCTCTCCATATCCTCGTAATCATTGTCTGACTCGTCAGCGAGTGAGCTGGCGTCTTGCTCGGCCGGGGCTGCAGGGGGGTTCCCTTCAGTGCACTGGCTCAGTCCGGCTCTTCGCTCGGAGTTTCCGCTCTCCAAGTTTCCATCAGTGCGTACACTCTCTCCACTGAGTTGGCCATCGGCACCTCCGGCCTTCGTGGGCAAGCTCGCTTAATGTGACCGTGCTCACCACATGCGAAACACTTGGTGTCTGAGCTAATAAAAATAATGTAGCTCTTGCCGTCCACAGTCAATTTAATGGACAAGTCCAGGGGGTCGTACTGCGCGTTCAGAATCATAAACATTTGGCGTCTAAACGACATAACGTTTAATTTCTGGACTTTTGCAGCCAAGTGGAATCATTTTAATCGGCCCAACTAGTTTCCCATAGCGCTCTAAAATTCTCTCCAAAAGCTCGTTTGGAATGAAGGGGGGGACATTCGATAGCACCACCTTTTTTGACGGGCTGGATAAAGGCATTACCGGCACAAGCTCGTCCTTAATAGTTAGACCATTCTCGATTAAGTTATCAACCATTTCAGTTTGTTTAAGGAAAGATCACTACAGCTTTATTCATTTGGATGCAGATATTATATTAGCTGGTCCTGCCTCCCTAGTAACAGCCAGTAAGCAGTCCTCTACTGTAACAGAGGGGTCCGGGACACATTTACAGCCATGCCTGAGAGTCAGGCGGGAAAAATCCCCACCTGCAGACGTGCGGCGTTTTTGCCGACCCGAAAGTCAGCGCAGGGAAATATGAAAACAGTCCAAACAGTGCCCACAATAATCAGAAACAATAACGTTATCTTACTCGCAAAGAAAAAGAAAAAGGAAAAAAGGGGGAATCTCACAGAATCCTCCTCCTACCTGCTACCTCCTACTCTCACCACCGGCACTCTCCCCACTACCCACCCACAATGCCCAAAGAGATAGAGAGACAGAGGGAGAAAGAGAAAGGGGTGAGATAGAGAGAAAGAGGGGAGAAAGAGAAAGGGGTGAGATAGAGAGAAAGAGAAAGGAGAAAGAGGGAGAAAGGGTGAGATAGAGAGAAAGAGAGAGAAAGAGAAAGAGGGAGGAAGAGAAAGGAGTGAGATAGAGAGAAAGAGAGAGAAAGAGAAAGGAGAAAGAGGGAGAAAGAGAAAGGGGTGAGATAGAGAGAAAGAGAGAGAAAGAGAAAGGAGAAAGAGGGAGAAAGAGAAAGGAGTGAGATAGAGAGAAAGAGAGAGAAAGAGAAAGAGGGAGAAAGAAAGGGGTGAGATAGAGAGAAAGACAGAGAAAGAGAAAGGATAAAGAGGGAGAAAGAGAAAGGAGTGAGATAGAGAGAGGGAGAAAGAGAAAGGAGTGAGATAGAGAGAAAGAGGGAGAAAGAGAAAAGAGGGAGACAGAGAAAGGAGTGAGATAGAGAGAAAGAGGGAGAAAGAGAAAGGAGAAAGAGAAAGGAGTAAGCTAGAGAGAAAGAGGAAGGAGTGAGTGAGAGAGACAGAGAGAGAGAGAGACAAAGAGAGAGGAGTGAGTGAAAATCTGGAATGATAAGTTTTATTGGGGACTATTTTGCCTCACAACACCCTGCATATTATGTATCCCTCCACCATGAATGGAGTTTATTCTCAAAACTATCATAGTTGAGTGTCTCAGTCGTCAGGCAGTGAATTCATAACCATTTCATGTCTGTGAGGGAGCTTTTAGAGGTGGACGTCTGGTCCCTTTAAGTGACTCTGTTGACGTCTTAACCATTAATTATACAGTAATGTAGACTATATGTTAAGGGGACATTGTGTAAAATTAATTTCTAACTGTTCCTTTAACCCTTTACACTCAGGGGGTTAACCTGTGGGTGTCTCTTCTCTCTTGTCCTTGTGTCTAAATTCAGAAAGGACAGATTTTAACGAGCACATTAGAAAGCAGGTTTAATTATAAAATTATGTCAATCAGCTCCAGCTAAGCCTAATTAGTTTCCTAGCTAACTAGATAGTTTGTGTACTCAGGATGTTATTTATTCTCTGGCTGCCTGAATGCTGAGGTTTTTTGGGCAGCGGGAGCTGCAGAAACGTGTGGGATGGGAATTTTAACACCGTTCGGCGTGACGGTAAACACTTCTCGGCTCGCGGGTTTGTTTACTCTCCTCTCACTGTCTAATGGATTTTAGGAAGAATGATCACGTCCCAGCAGATGGATCAAAAACTCTGCGTGGAAATAGAACAGAAGGGACAAAGCACAGCTTACATAAACAGCTTCGGTTGAGAGGAGTTATTATTAGAGTTATTACTCTCAATATAATATTTACATGTAATTCTATAATTATGTAATTAATTACATGGTCGTGTAATGATTTATATTTACATTCTATATCATCTGTAACTTGAAGGACAGCATTCCTGACAAATGACATAAAGCTGTATGGATATACTATCTGGCCAAAAGTATGTGGACACTTACTTTTAATTCTTAAGTTCAGGTGTT
The DNA here is from genome assembly GCF_904425465.1 of Colossoma macropomum. Classification (NCBI taxonomy): domain Eukaryota; kingdom Metazoa; phylum Chordata; class Actinopteri; order Characiformes; family Serrasalmidae; genus Colossoma; species Colossoma macropomum. The sequence continues at coordinate 677,279 of NW_023495303.1, read as the reverse complement.
TCAGCCACACCATTTCCTAATAGGTATATAAAAGCAAGCACAATCTCCATAGACAAACACTGGCAGTAGAATGGGTCGCACTGAAGAGCTCAGAGACTTTAAACAGGGCACTGTCATAGGATGTCACCTCTGCTACAAGTCAGTTCATGAAATTTGTGCCCTGCTAGATCTGCCCTAGACAACCGTAAGTGCTATTATTGTGAAATAGAAGCCGCCCTCTAAAGGGGCCATTAACAAACATCAAATAAACAAACGTTGCTCAGCGCCGCCCTCTAAAGGCGTCATTAACAACCATCAAATAAAGAAACGTCGCTCAGCGCCGCCCTCTAAAGGCGTCGTTAACAAACATCAAATAAACAAACGTCGCTCAGCGCCGCCCTCTAAAGGCACCATTAACAAACATCAAATAAACAAACGTCGCTCAGCGCCGCCCTCTAAAGGCGTCATTAACAAACATCAAATAAACAAACGCCGCTCACAGCCGCCCTCTAAAGGCATCATCAACAAACATCAAATAAACAAACGCTCGCTCAACGTCGCCCTCTAAAGGCATCGTTAATAAACATCAAATTAACAAACATCACTCACTGCCGCCCCCTTGCTGTGCATTTATTAAATTAAGTAGCAGAGATAGAGGCTGACTCACTGCAGTGGTCTTGTCGTTTTGAAGAGTTTGTGAGGAAAGTTTCTCTAAGTGTACTTTTCTGTGGGACAGTAGCTTCCAGGAGGCTGAATAAAACTGAATGTAATCAAACATGACTAATCTGCAATATCCTTCCACACTGCTGCTAAAATCATCATTTATGTAGGTGGCTAGGTAAAAATAAGTTTCCTTACCTTTTGCCAGGTGGACTTTATTTGCCAGTTGCACCATTTGGGCTGTGTAGGCTGATCTTCCGCATTCGATACAATTACTGGAACTGAGACTAAATGTGTCAGTGTTCAGGAGCACCTGGCTCTAAATGGTACATATTCAATATTTTTCTTGCATTATTTTTCCCCGAGTCGATTTATTAAGGTTTTGTGGCTTCAGGTAACAGAATTCATTTTTACATGACAATTGTCCATCTCTCTTTACCTCTTGAACATTGACCATCATTTTTTACTGTGTTTTCAAGACTAATATATGTAAAGGAGCTTTATTGTGATTGGCTGCCCATATTGCGCCTCATTCAAAAAAGCTCTACTTTAGAACAATCTGTTAAGTTGGGACTGAAATCCTGTGAGGCTGTGAGGAAAAACAAAGCAGCTACTCCTTTTGGATGTGTGGATTCTTTGGAAGTTGTAATGATCCACTTGCTTCCCAACAGGCAGGAACAGCACATCATTTATTCATTTTCTTATATCTTCCACTCCAACTCTGCTACACACTGTCTGTAGGAACTACACTTGGCATCACTTCAATGGGAAAAGGCACGGTTAAACTGCTGTAGACTGAATGGTGGGGCTAAACTGCTGTAGCTGAATGGTGGAGCTAAACTGCTGTAGACTGAATGGTGGGGCTAAACTGCTGTAGCTGAATGGTGGGGCTAAACTGCTGTAGACTGAATGGTGGAGCTAAACTGCTGTAGCTGAATGGTGGGGCTAAACTGCTGTAGACTGAATGGTGGAGCTAAACTGCTGTAGACTGAATGGTGGGGCTAAACTGCTGTAGCTGAATGGTGGAGCTAAACTGCTGTAGCTGAATGGTGGGGCTAAACTGCTGTAGCTGAATGGTGGAGCTAAACTGCTGTAGACTGAATGGTGGAGCTAAACTGCTGTAGACTGAATGGTGGAGCTAAACTGCTGTAGACTGAATGGTGGGGCTAAACTGCTGTAGCTGAATGGTGGAGCTAAACTGCTGTAGACTGAATGGTGGAGCTAAACTGCTGTAGCTGAATGGTGGAGCTAAACTGCTGTAGCTGAATGGTGGGGCTAAACTGCTGTAGCTGAATGGTGGAGCTAAACTGCTGTAGCTGAATGGTGGAGCTAAACTGCTGTAGCTGAATGGTGGAGCTAAACTGCTGTAGCTGAATGGTGGAGCTAAACTGCTGTAGCTGAATGGTGGGGCTAAACTGCTGTAGCTGAATGGTGGAGCTAAACTGCTGTAGCTGAATAGTGGAGCTAAACTGCTGTAGCTGAATGGTGGAGCTAAACTGCTGTAGCTGAATGGTGGGGCTAAACTGCTGTAGCTGAATGGTGGAGCTAAACTGCTGTAGCTGAATGGTGGGGCTAAACTGCTGTAGCTGAATAGTGGAGCTAAACTGCTGTAGCTGAATGGTGGAGCTAAACTGCTGTAGACTGAATGGTGGAGCTAAACTGCTGTAGACTGAATGGTGGAGCTAAACTGCTGTAGACTGAATGGTGGAGCTAAACTGCTGTAGCTGAATAGTGGAGCTAAACTGCTGTAGACTGAATGGTGGAGCTAAACTGCTGTAGCTGAATAGTGGAGCTAAACTGCTGTAGCTGAATAGTGGAGCTAAACTGCTGTAGACTGAATGGTGGGGCTAAACTGCTGTAGCTGAATGGTGGAGCTAAACTGCTGTAGCTGAATGGTGGGGCTAAACTGCTGTAGCTGAATGGTGGAGCTAAACTGCTGTAACTTCATGGACTGAGGAGTGAATAATATGTTTTCCTCTCACTTTAACAGAAATGGGCAGAGCTGAATTGCCGAATTGGTGGTCACAGTTGTGACATCACAACCACGGTGAACTTAAAACAGGCTGTTTTTTGCAACTTAGGGACTGTATGGACTGAGAAGTGAACGTTTACAAAGTTTAAATAACAGATCAAACTTTTTTATTTCAAAGAAACAAGGATAACTCAGTTTTCCGTGACATGGGCCCTTTAAGAGCGCAGACCAGGACGCAGTGACAGTGAAGAAAGCAGCAGAGAAGCCTCCGGAGGCAGGAGAGGGTGAGGCAGGAGGAGAGAGAGGATGGAGTTCACGGACATTGATGTATATGCCAGTCGCCGCCATCAGATATGATGTCTAAAAATACCAGCAAACAAATAGACATGCCGAGAGAGGGAAAGAGAGAGATGGGGACAGCAGAAGCGGGTCAGCTTAGCCAACACAATTACCAGCTGTTTCCGAAAAACTCCAGGGATATCTCCGCTGCTCCTGCTCCTCCAGATGGGATAAAGCTGACATCTGCCCTCTGCATCACAATCCACTCTGGGGAAAACTCATCTGTTTCTACTCAATTCACTTGTATTCGGTTATATTTGTGCAGCACTGTCTTCAGTGTTTATTGTGTCAGTGCATTTTGCCAGAGGCACACAAACCAGCCACCAATATTAAAGGGATACTCCAAATATATCCACCTTAATCTTTACCTGCTGATACTGTGACACACGTTTGATCAACACAGACAATCATTTCGATACGTTTCCCTGAACTGAGAAAAAAACAGAAAACTCACCTCATCAAAATTCACCTATAATTGTCTGCGAATAAACGTTTGAAATATGTGTCTATATCAAACAAATTAGAAAAGACAACTATTCCACCTTTACCATTGCTATGGTATCTTAGGTGGTTGCTAAGGTGCCTGTTGCTATGGTATCTTAGGTGGTTGCTAGGCCATTACTATGGTATCCCAAATTGTTGACAGGCCAATGTTAGGGTATCCCAAATGGTTGAAAGGCCATTGTTATGGTATCCCAGTTGGTTGCTAGGGTGTTGCTATGGAATCCCAGGTGGTTGCTAGGGTGTTGCTAGGCTCTTGCTATGGAATCCTAGGTGGTTGCTAGACCATTGCTGTGGCATCCCAAGTGGTTGATAGGCCATTGTTATGTTATCCCTGTTGGTTGCTAGGGTGTTGCTTGTCTATTACTAAGGCATCTCAGGTGGTTGCTAAGGTGTTGCTAGGCTATGAAATCCTACGTGGTTGCTAGGCTACTGCCGGGGGACCAAATGGTTGAAAAGCCATTGTTATGGTATCCCAGTTTGTTGCTAGGGTGTTGCTATGGAATCCCAGGTGGTTGCTAGGGTGTTGCTAGGCTCTTGCTATGGGATCCTAGGAGGTTGCTAGACCATTGCTGTGGCATCCCAAGTGGTTAATAGGTCATTGTTATGGTATCTCAGGTGGTTGCTAGGGTGTTGCTTGTCTGTTTCAATGGTATCTTAGGTGGTTGCTAGGCCATTGTCATGGTATGCCAGTTGGTTGTTGATAGGTTGTTTCAATGGTATCTTACATGGTTGCCAAGGTGTTGCTAGGCTGTTGCTATGGAATCCTATGTGGTTGCTAGGCTACTGCTGGGGTACCAAATGGTTGAAAAGCCATTGTTATGATATCTCAGGTGATTGCTAGGGTGTTGCTAGTCTGTTTCAATGGTATCTTAGGTGGTTGCTAGGCCATTGTCATGGTATCCCAGTTGGTTGTTGATAGGTTGTTTCAATGGTATCTTACATGGTTGCTAAGGTGTTGCTAGGCTGTTGCTATGGAATCCTAGGTGGTTGCTAGGCCACTGCTATGAGATCCTACGTGGTTAATAGACCATTGCTATGGTATATCAAGTGGTTGCTAGGATGTTGCTAGTCCATTGCTATGGCATCTCATGTGGTTGCTAAGGTATTGGTAAGCTGTTGCTATGGAATCCTAGATGGTTGATAGGCCATTGATTTAGTATGCCAGGTGGTTGATAGGTCATTACAATGGCATCTCAAGTGGTTGCTAAGGTGTTGCTAGGCTGTTGCTATGGAATCTTTGGTAGTTGCTAGACCATTGCTATGGCATATCAAGTGGTTGACAAGCCTCTGTTATGGTATCTCAGTTGGTTGCTAGGGTGTCGCTAGTCCATTGCTATGGCATCTCAGGTCGTTGCTAAGGTGCTGCTAGGCTGTTGCTATGGAATGCTAGGTGGTTGCTAGGCCATTGCTATGGTACCCCAATGGTTGATAAACCACAGTTATGGTATCCCAGTTGGTTGCTAAGGTGTTGCGATTCTATCACTATGGCATCTTAGGTGATTGGTAAGGCATTGCTAGGCTGTTGCTATGGAATCCTAGGTGGTTGCTGAGGTGTTGCTAGGCTTTTGCCATGTAATCCCAACTGGTTGCTAAAATGTAGCTAGGCTATTGTTACGGTATCCCAGCTGGTTCCTAAGGTGTTACTAGGCTGTTGCTATATAATGCGCTAGAGGATTGCTGTGTTATCCCAGGTGGTTGCTAAGATGTGTGTGTATGTATCTGTGCTATATGAGTCTGCACGTGATGTTTATGAGGTGCAGTGTGAGAGATGACCTTTATGACCTCATTTTCAATAGCTGGATTAGATCTCTCTCAACATTCTACCTATGGGAAAAAAGTTTGAACAAATTCTGTACGGAAAATAAACTTACAGTCGGTTCCAAAAGCACAAGTGCACTGTCCCTATACAGTATTTACAGTCCTTCAAAGTTTTGTGGTTCTAGCTTGAACATTGTGACCTATGAAGAGTAGAATAACAAAACGCAGCACAGTCTAGTTTTATCAAGCCAAATTAATAAGGCTGCAGTTTAAGGGTCTAAATGTTAAGATGTTTATTGTGTGTCTGTGTCTGATTTGCATAAGTGGGTCTGAAGTGGGTGTTTTCACTGCTGAGATTGTTCATTTATTGTTCTAAACTGAAGCCGAAGGCTGAGGGGCTGATGAATGGTTTGAAGCCCCCCGTGCCCCGCCTCTCCATTCTCTGTGAAAGGTTAAATCCCGCTAATGAGAGCGAGGGAAGGAGTGGGGGAATGAGGGATTGTGGGTAAAGGTCAGGGTTAGAAGCAGGGTGTGCATAATAAATGCTGTGTCACTCCAGGTAAAGGCTAAACAAACAGGCCTGGTATCTCTCTTATGCACACTTCATCCATTCTCTCTCTCCTCAGTTCTTCAGTTCCGACTCTTTTGAGGTGTTACGATCAGTACAGACAAGTTTCCGTCTGTCCGTCTTATTGAACTGCTGGTCCATCCCGACAGATCACGTATGCTGTCATGAAGACAATTAACTTCTTTCTGCAGTGCCCCCTAGGGGTCATTCTACAGGGACAATGAAAATCGATTTAGATATTTTTAATAATCAAAAATATATATATTTAATTCTTTCTGGATAGAAATTTTATTAGAAATTCATGTTGAATATTAATTTTATTAGAACTAAAATTTCATTTTGGCTATACATTTTTATAAAACAAATGTTCCAGACATTAATTTTCTTAAAACACTGAAAATAATTAGTTATTTTTATAAAAAATTCCATCTAGATATTAGTTCACTGGAATTTCATTCTCAAATTTATTGTATTCCATATATTATTTTTTTATATCTTATATCTATAAACTTTGTTTTCCATATTAATATGGGATACAATTAATTTTCACAGAAATTAATTCTAGATATTCATTTTATTAGAACTTTTGCTTAACATTGATTTCATTACATCTTCATTTTGAATATGAATATTTTCAGTATTTTCAGAATATTAATTCTGAAACTTTATTTTATTAGAAATAAATTTTAGAACAGTTTTAATTTATTAGAATTCTATTCCAGAAATGATTTTTATTAGAACTTCATTTCAGATATCAATTTATTAGACACACATTCTCAATAATAATTTTCCTAGACATTAATTTTATTGTACACCTTTTTTCTGGATATTAACTTATTAGAACTTCATGCTGGATAATAATTATATTAGAACTTCATTCTAGATATTAAATCTTTTTGGAACTTTATTATTGTTATTTATTATTGACATTGTTATAAATGTTAATTTTATTAGTATTAGAATTAATATTATTAGAACTTAATTCTGAAAATTCATTTAGTAGAGCTTTCTAGAGATCAATTTTAGTACAGCTTAACTAGATATTAATTATTTTATTAATTTATCTTTCTAGATATTAATTTGACTAGAATATCTTTCGAGATATTAACTTAGTTATTAGAACTTTTTTCTGGTTATCAACTGTGTTAGAATTTATTTCTGAAAGTTATTTCATTAGAACTTCATTCTAGATATTAATTTTATTAGAACTTATTTATTAGAGTAATTTTTTTAAATATTAATTTTTTGGATATTAATTTTAGTAGAGCTTAACTCTAGATAATAATTTGACTAGAATATCTTTCATTTAGTAGAGCTTTCTAGAGATCAATTTTAGTAGAGCTTAACTAGATATTAATTTTATTAGAATATCTTTCTAGATATTAATTTGACTAGAATATCTTTCAAGATATTAACTTAGTTATTAGAACTTTTTTCTGGTAATTAAGTTATTTCATTAGAACTTCATTCTAGATATTAATTTTATTAGAAATTAATTCTGAAAGTAGTTTTTTTAAATAAAAAATATGTTTTTATTACATTTTTTTGGATATTAATTTTAGTAGAGCTTAACTCTAGATAATAATTTGACTAGAATATCTTTCTAGATATTAATTTTACTAGAACTTTTTTCTGGTTATTAACCTTATTAGAATTTGTTTCTGAAAGTTATTTTAAATACTATATATATATACATATATATATATATATATATACATATATATATATATATAGTCTATAAGACTCGATAACTTACGGAATGTGTGGAATAACATTTCTCGCATCGGTCAGTGTCTGTCTGTCCATCGTCCTCGAAGTTTCTCCAGCGCTTTCTGATTGGGCTGAAACTCTGTTGTTCTGAGTGGAGTTTTGGTCGAACTCCAGATGGAACTTTATTTTTCTTGTCTTCTCTAGTCAGCGTCGGCTCAGACGGAGCTCTGCCTGCAGCGCCTGTGGAGTGTCTGTAATTGAATAAAACATCTGCCAGTGCAGTGCTGTAAAGTATAGCCTGGATCTTTGTGTTTCTCAGGAGGCTCGAGAAGGTCGATACCAGCCTCTCCAGCAGCTCTTCAGAACCGGGATGATAGGGTGCTGACTTTACATGTTCTCTCACTTTGTTTGGGTCTTTTAAAAAAAAATAAATAAAAATTATATACCAACGGTGGTCCGATATCATAAAACACTGCCCCTAAATGTTTCTGCACTTTCTTGTACGGTTCTACGAATAAAAACTTCAATTGGATTAGAATGTTTACAGTTTGTGGAGGTGAAATGTCCTCTAAGATTAAGTGACCCTTATTAGTCCCACAACAGGGAAATTTCACCTTCGCATTTAACCCATCGATGCAGTGAAACACCACATACACACACACTAGGGGGCAGTGAGCACACTTGCCCGGAGCGGTGGGCAGCCCTATCCACGGCGCCCAGGGAGCAGTTGGGGGTTAGGTGTCTTGCTCAAGGGCACTTCAGTCACGTATTGTCGGCTCAGGGGATCAAACCAGTGACCTTCCGGTCACAGGGCTGGTTCCCTAACCTCCAGCCCATGACTGCCCTCTAGGGAAAGAGGTGGGTGTTCTACCACAGGGGTTCTCAAAGGGGTCCCTGGAGGGGTACTTGGAGAACACTTTTCGGCACCTTTATTTTTAAGAGTGAAGATGTAGCACAGAACATCAGCTTTTTATTGCTGACATTCCACCGGTCTTAAAAAAGATGGTTCTTCAAGAGTTCTTTATTAAAGAAATCGGTTCTGTATTGAACCATGGACACTCTTAGAACCCTTTGCATGATTAAAGGGTTCTTTGCATCCTGAAAGGGTTCTTCAGACTGGTAGAAAATATGCTGTAGATGCTATATGTAGGGTGCTATATAGAACATTCATGCACATTTTCCATCAATTTGAAGAATGCTTTCATGATGCAAAGGACCTTTTAATTATGCAAAGGGTTCTGTAAGTGTTCATGACTCAATACAGAACCGATTTCTTTAAGAACCCTTGAAGAACCGTAATTTTTTAAAATGTAACGTATAAGCTGTGGCTCTATAAGCGCCGCTGTTGCTGCTGTAGTCGCTTTGCTGACTGGTGGTACGTCAACAATATGATGGCGATGACAAGTCGATCTGTAAAGCTGATGTTCTGTGCTGCATCTTCAGCCCTAAAATGAAAGGTTCTTTACTAAAGAACCCTTGAAGCACCATCTTTTTAAAGAGTGTAGTTAATAAAGCATCCTGGCAGATTAAATATGGCCATGGTGAGTTACGTGCTAACTTTCAGCATCTCCCCATAACGCTAACCAAAGAACTGGGAGGAGAGTTTTGATCATTTATGAGTCTTGGGAATTGTTCACGATTGACACTGCTGGATGACCTTTGGAATGTAACTACTTATATCTAGATCTTTTATTTTTAGCTAGACAATGAATGCAGTTAACACCAGAATGTTAGCAGGCCTCACGTTAGCTGAAGCTAATGCTAACTCTGATTAACCCCAGAATCCCAGAGATTAGAGGCAGAATTGATAGTAAGTAAGAAGTGATTTAGAAAATGAGTATAGTTTAAATTAGATTTGATTTGAATTTTTGGCATTTTCAAATATATAAACAAATTACTGGGCCAGGTGATGTTTTCTGAGGTGATTTAGACCTGCAGTTAGCACCATGCTAATTGGTAGAGTACAGCTGCATGCAGACATTTGAACAAATTTCATCTTTAACTCATGCTCCACAGGGAACACACTTAATGCACAATTCATTTCATTTCATTTGCTGAGGGTAACATACTGGAACAAAATAAAACAAAAAGCATAAAATGTGCCATAACTTTTTGTGTTTTTCTGTTTACATGCACTCAATAATCCAATCATAATCGGATTTCTGTAGTTATCTGATTATTCACATACTCGATCTAGAAATCTGGTTAAGAAATCTGATAAAGAGGCTGGATTTTAGCTCAGTAATCAGATTTCTCAGTGCATGCAAACTCTTACTCTGATTTCTTTCACATTTCTCAGTCTGGGCATGTGCGAAAACAGATGGCGACACCGGAAATAAGCGAGCAGTGTTGCCGAACCAGCAAAACACTTTTGGAGCGACAATGAAAGCAACTACATTCTCAACTAAATGAAGGATTTAAATATTCTTCATCTTCTATATGATGTATTTTCATATTTTCAGGTAAAGTGGCGCAATGTTTTTATAAAGTAAACTGCAGTATGAAGTTTTGCGTTACGTTTACGTCACGTCGTCTTCTGTGAGTGTATTGGCTGGTTGTAAAGCAGAAATCTGATTACTGTCTGATTCATGTAGACTTGGAGTTTCCCCATTGCGCATGTAAACACGTCGATCGGATTATGTACAAAATCCGATTTCCTGCAGTTTTCGGTTTATAAAGTGCTTGTAAACACATTCATTGTTTTAGCCGTTCATCAGTTCATCCCATGCTAACCTAGCGCTGCCTTTTCACTTTGTGAACTCTTCAACCCAGACTGAGAAGCATGTTTGATGGGTTTTTCTCTCCTGTCTGACATCTAATCATGTGAGATTACAGCCTGTGAGCCGAAGCATCGTGAGCTAACGTGCTAGCTCTGAGTCATAAAGCGGAGACTGTTGAAGATGTCAGCTCTGGTTTTGCATCTCAAAAGCTGTTTGGCAGACGATGGGCCGGTTTATCCTCCTCTAACAACTCACAGGTTTATTAATGTTGAAAGGCTCTCAATGCATTTGCTGTAATATGACATTAAAGCGAGAAAAGGTTTAGGTTCAATGACGTTCTTTGGAGCTGGCAATTGGCTCCATCAGTGTTAGTATAGGATGCAACCAGCCTTTGGTTATTTTGGGTCTATTTGGTTATTTAAGTTTTTATTTAATATGCTTTCAGTCTGTGTGGGTCACTCTCGATTTGGAGTGGGAATTCAGGTGGACATAGTTTTAAAAGTTTATTTCATTCCAAAACGAAATAATCTGAATATGTCTATTAACATCTCCTATTATCATATATGCAGAACGGAGAGCTGAATTCCAAACATATTTTACAGTCACTGGTGTTGTATGATTATGGTGTAACCATATATGGTGTAAAATAAAATGCACATTTTTTAATATTAATGATATAAAAAGTAAAAATTAATCTGTTTTATACAAATTCCTCAGTTAAACCTCCTGAAAGTATTGTTTTATATTAAAAATGGTTGAAAGATGGTTTTGTGATGAGTTGTTTTACAGATGCAGAGCGACTATGAAGTAGGATAAAAAAAAATAATAATTTCATATTCGTAAGCATAAATAAAGAAAGTTAAAAAAAGTGATAAAATGCAGATGAATGATGAAAAAAGTATTCAGACACTCCAAACTAATAAAAGTGGTACTGCAAAGCCACTGCTGACAATTCCAGCTATGACAGGTCTACAGTAAGAAGTAAAATTTTTGCAGCAATGTGGTCAATTTTGGCACCTTCCTCTGTGCAAACTGTCTTCCGTTCCCCAAGGTCCATCTAATAGACCCACAATTTCAAACTCTGCCATACATTATGAATGAGAGTGAAGTTGGGAGATTTGCTAGGCCGTGCAAACACCTTGACCTTCCTTATTGGAAACCAGTCTAGAGTTTTTTGGTCTGCTTGTTTAGGGTCGTTGTCTTGTTGAAACGTCCATCTTCTCCCCAGATTCAGTTTCTTGGCCAATGAGATTAAAATCTTCTCTCCCAGTATATCACTCCATTGACGGTTTGATGACGAGTAATTTTCCAGTACTCTTTGCAGAGAAACAGCCTCAAATTATGATACTCCCACCATCATGCTTCACTGCGGGTGTTTTTGAGATCATACATCTCCAAACATGAAGAGCTGAATTATGGCCAAAAACGTCTAATTTTGTTCCAAAACAGTTCTGATTTGTTGATTTTGCTTATTGTTTTCTGTGTAATGTTACTCATTACTGAAGTACATCAATATCAATGTACTTCAAAATATCAAAATCAATATTTTAGTCTGTTCCATTTCAGTCATTAATATTTAGTTCCTAATTCCTTTTTTGGGTTTGAAATCAGTCTGTTGTGTTGGTGAGAGGACCTGTGTTGCTCTTTGATTGGTCATGTCTCTGACTTTTGAGGTTTATCATTGTAGTTTAGACCACAAATGTCCAAAAAAAGAAGAATATTACCTACTAAACTTATTTTCCTATGCTGATAGATGCTGGTGAACGTTCTAAGAAGTTCAACCATGTATTGCCAGTATAAGAACTAAAGGAACCTTTGGCTCCACAAAAACTAGAACCGGGCATTTTCCATTGGTCATTGGTTCAATACCAAAGGTACCAGTTTTATAGATTTGGGTATTTGCTCAACATTGATACCAACAGGACCTAAAGGTACCTGAGGATGTTCTCATCTTCTTCCAGGTGAGGATGAAGTCACCAAGCACTATTACATCTTTACTTGGAGGACCAGAATGTAAATTAGAACGATACGCTGATGTATTGATTGCTATTTTAGAACCATTACTCATTATAGAGTGCGCTAAGGTAAGCTAAAGCTATTAGCATTTATGCTAGCCTTCAAGAATGAGCATTTTTGCTGATATTTTCACTTGTCAGAGAAAAATAAAAGCTGTGATTATGCACAAAAATAGCCAGATTACATGCTAGATTGGTTTGTAAGGTGGTTCCCAGCTCTCTCAAGCAGGTAGAAGATGAAGTAGAACTAGAACTGTTGGTTCCTGTTTGGTCAGTTCTTGATTTCTTGGGTTATTTCACTGCAATAACAATACTTTTACCGCAGTATGACTTTAGGCTACTCCAGTGCATTTATAAACCTTGTATCGTGCTCTTGGTGGAACACTGCATGCTTTAACTGCCTTGTTGGTTGATGGTCCAGTCATGATCCAGTCCAGCAAGCACACTTTCGATGACCCCTCTTATTTTCACATGTATTGCCTCCTTGGACCCATGAGGCCTTCTCCATATCTGCTCACACATTCTGCCCTCAGTGTTTGCTGATGGAACGTTTTTATGCTCGTTGTGGTGCTTCAGAATGGTCCACGACTTTTGCCCAGGCCAAGTTATTTTTTTTCCCCCCACAATAAGCTGTGCTAAGCAATTTAGCTCTGTTCTTTGCTGCTAATGCTATAAACCAGTTGGTCATGCGGTTGCCCTTCTAGCAACTTATCGAATTCACGAGTGGCGGCTAAGCTCTTTAGCACAGCTACGGCTAGAGACTCCACTTTGCATGGAAACGGTACCATTTGCTCAGCACATTTTCCTCTGGAGTATAAAAGCCTCTGAGTGCTTTCAAAATCGGTCCTAATGATGCTTCAGATGGCTTCTTTGGCGCCAGCAAGTTTGCCATCAATTGAAATGTCTTTGCAGGGATTTCTGCAGTTCCTCTTCAGTTTTTGTTGGCAAAAATCTGCCCTCATTATTTTTTCGACATACCAAGGGTTTTGTTAGTCTTATTAAAATATAAACCTGACTCGCTGGTAAAAGTATATGGGTGCAATACTTATTATGTGCTTCTTTAGCCTAAACAAAAGAGTTGCTGATAATTAACTGGCTGATTAGGAGTACATTATCACACAGAAACTGAGGTGAATTAAGCGATTTGCAGGACACATAGAATACTCAGATTAAGTCTTATTAAGCCAGTACTTGGTTATTAATCAGCCTTCTTTTTGTTGAGTCATAATTTCATGACACAGGAAGCCTCATAGACCGGATAAAGCCCTTAGCCATGTGGGGGTTGCATTGCCCAAGTGGCCAGTGCAAGCAGCTTTGCAGCTGTGGTGTAGAGTTGGTTATGCAGACAAACACCACAGATCCAGGGAGCCTCCTAGCTGCAGTGTAGTGTCACTTCAGTGGCCAGTCCAGGCAGCCCACATAGTTGTGATCTGGTGTCACTCCAGCGGCCAGTCTAGGCAGCCACATGCAGTTGTGATGTAGCGTCAGTCCAGCGGCTGTTCAAGGAAGCCACTCATAGTTGTGATCTCATATCACTCCAGCAGCCGGTCCAGGCAGCCACACGTTGTTGAGAAGTAGTGTCAGTCCAGTGACTGGTTCAGGCAGCCACACATAGCTGTTATATAGCATCCCTCCAGTAACCGGTCCAGGCGGCCTCAGTCCAGTCATCGCTCCAGGCAGCCACGTGGCGCATTGTAGTGCTGCTCCAGTGGCCAGTCCAGACAGCCACACAGTTGTGATGTAGCCTCAGTCCAGCGGCCAGTCCAGGCAGACACATGACTGCACTGTAGTGTCACTCCAGTGGCTGGTCCAGGCAGCCACACATAGTTGTGATGTAGCGCCGGTCCAGTGGCTGGTCCGGTCAAGCACACACATATTTGTGATGTACTGTTGCTCCAGCAGCTGGTCCAGGCAGCCATACATAGTTGTAATGTAGCATCAGTCCAGCGGCCAGTCTAGGCAGCCACATGTAGTTGTGATATAGCCTCAGTCCAGCAGCCGTTCCAGGCAGCCACACATAGTTGTAATGTAGCGTCAGTCCAGTGGCCAGTCTAGGCAGCCACATGTAGTTGTGATGTAGCATCAGTCCAGCAGCCAGTCCAGGCAGCCACACATGATTGGGATGTAGCATCAGGCAGCCACAGTTAGTTCTGATGGTCCAGGCAGCCAATTAATGGCAAAGTAGTGGCCAGTGCAGCCAGTCACTCAGTTGTGATCTGGCATCACCCCAGCTGCCAGTCCAGGTAGCCACACATAGATGTGATGTAGCATCACTCCAGTGGCCAGTCCAGGTGGCCACGTGGCTGCAGTGTAGGGTCACTACAGTGGCTGATCCAGGCAGCCACACAGTTGAGATGTAGCATCACTTGAGCAGCCAGTCCGAGGAGTCACACTGTTGCAGTGTAGCGTAACTCAAGTGGCCAGAGTGGCCAGTCTTGTAGTTACGATGTAGTGTCAATCAAGTGGCCAGCCTAAGAAGCCTTTGAGCCACAGGGAAATGTCACTGTCAACTGCTATCTTGGTGGATACAATGGGAAACTCCTCAGCCAATGGGGAAACATCATAAAACAATGCAAAACAAAATAAATAAGGATGCAAAGGAGCAGCCATAGTGCATCAGCATACTTAAACCAGAGCATACACATATACCACATAGCTTATCAGGTTAAAACAACCAAATTAGTGAAGCTGACATTCCACACATGAACCTGACAGTCATTGTTCCATCTCATGTCCAGTGTGCTGGATCACAGAGCCAAAAACAGCAAAACCTGCCTCACTGTGAAAATTCGTGAGAATCTGTCTGTGTATATACGTCATGAAATATATCATAATTATTATGGGGTGAAGCAAACAGCTCAGTGTCTGTCAATGAATCTGTCTCATTTATCTCAGTTTAAGGATCAATCATATTTGCAGACAATACACCATATGGAGTCTCTCTCTTCAGGGGGTGAACAAACTTCACAACAAACTTTGTTGTAAAGTATCTCTCTCTCTTTAAGGCCAGACGTACTCTACGTGATTTTAGCCAAATTTTACTCCCAATTTGGAAAGTGAATTTCCAGCTTGGAAGCTCGATCAAAAGCAACTGACCAGCATTGATCTGGAAGTGTGAAACAAGGCCAATTATTAGCCCTCCTATCTAGCTCGGGAGTGACGGGATGCCTCCTGATATCTTCACTTGTCTCCCAATGTAGTTGCTTCCAGTACCACCCTCTACCCCCCCATCACATGATTCTACCAAGCTGGGAGGGTGAAGGATTATACATGCTTTCTCCAAGACACATGGAGATCTAACACATCTTTACAAACTGCCACTAATGCAATGTCAACGGACAGCTCAACGTGCTTGGAGGACAATGCTAATCGCTAATTCTGTTATATTACCGAACAGATGCCTACACTTGGCTAAAATTGCACTTAGTGCTGGGGGGGAGAGGGATGACCATCCTACTCACCCAGAAAGAGAAAAAACAATTATGATCTCTTGGGCTTCCAGTCATGGATGACTGTAGCATCACCCGGGTTTGAACTCACAACCTCCCGATAGAGCCAGCACTTCCAAAGGTCTTCAAACCCAGACCTGGAATTCAGTTTCCGGTCCTGGATTTTGTAATTACTGTTAGGTGTGACGGCGGCATGGTGGTGGGTAGTGCTATTGCTTCACAGCAAGAAGGGCCTGGATTTGATTCCCAGCCAGGTGGCCAGAGTCCTTTCTGTGTGGAGTTTGCATGTTCTCCCTGTGTCTGTGTGGGTTTCCTCCTGCAGTCCAAAGACTTGTAGTCAGGCCGACTGGGGATGCTAAATAGCCCCTAGTTATGAATGCATATGCCTATGTGTCCGCCCTGCGACCTGCCCAATAAGCTCCAGCTACCCCCACAACCCACAAGGATAAGTGGCTTAGAAGGTGTATGTGTGTGATAGATTTGACACTATATGACCAAACAGTCAATCAACAGATCATTTAACTACCACTGGTTCCAAAATCCATTACAGAAAGTGCATTCCTGAATTTGGAGACTCATGGCTTACACCACTGGTCACTCCTGTAGAGTCTAGTACCAACCACAATCCAGCTAATAAACTTCCTCAGAAGTCTTTGATTGGCTGGATCAGATGCATTAATGTTGGCATGTTAGCATAGTGCTAAAATGTTAGATGCAGGTTGGAACTGAACTCTGCAGGAGAGTAAACCTCCAGGAGGTGGGTTGGTGACCACTGGCTTAGACAGTGAAAACATGTTTGAATGCCTGTAGTGTGAGATGGCAGTGACTAAACGAATGAGTCATTCAGGGAGTAGCCAATAAGAGTTCTGAGAGAGGGAAAAAGGTGAAGATATGTGTATCTTGCAGCAACGGAATACCTTTAGGAACTTCAAGGTTCTCAGTTTAGAGTCTTTTAAGTCAGTTTGCCAGTTCATAGTAAAATGCTTCTGCATTCTTGTTGTGGAATAGAATGAAACATGACTACTATAGCTAGGCCTTCAGTTATAAATGTCTATATGCTTCAAAACTCCAACCAAAACCAAATAAATGAGAAAAAATGCTATGAAAATGCCAGTTTCTGCTGGCACCCCTAAGGGATTTCTAGTACTATGTTAGTGCTAAAGGTGGTTTGGTCATTCTAGATTTTAAGCTTGTAACAGACATTAACATATATATTTGAGCATATATTTATCAGTTTACAGTGACTCTTTCAGTAAAGAGTCCTGGTATAGAGCTGCCGCTGCTGTACTAACCAGAACCAGCTAGACATTTTTTGGCTCTAAAAACATTCTGAGAATATCACACACATGTTCTATTAATGTTTTCAGCAGGAAGGTTTTTTTCCCCCCTGACAACATCCTTAAAACATCCTCCGAATGTTGCAGCTAAAACGTTGTGTCTTAGTTAACATGTTAACCTCATGGGAACATTATTTGAAATGCTAAACATCCTTAAAATGTTCTTTGAACATTAAATTAAAAAAGATTTTCTTTATTAGAACCATTATTAGAACTTGTAGGTAATGTTAGCCAAAGTTATTGGAACATTTCCTGCTAGCTGGGTTAGACTACGGCTTATGTTCAGAGTCAGTGATGTATCTAGAACCTCCAGAAGGCACAGGCTGATGTTTCGGTCCCACATATCAAAATGTAATTGATTCCACTGTTACTTTTTAATCGTGTTGGTATTGAATCTAATGTGTAAGGCCTTCAGTCCACTTCCTTAAGTTCTAACCAATGAAATATGAATATTACCCCAATATTTGCAGAATTTAACCCTCTATTGCACAACGTTGCCTCTAGGCAACAAACCCATTTTCCTCACTTCACACTAAAAATATACGTATTTAATGACAATGACAGGATTAATAATAAAAGGAAGAGTTCAAGTAAGTCAATATAAAGCATGCTTTTGGTCAGACTCTCTCTTAGTGGACACTTTTAAACCTCTTTTTGTAACATTCAATATCATTTTTTTTGTTATGAGAATTTGCAGAAGTATATTTGTTGCCTTGAAGCAACATTGTAGGGCAGTGGAATGGATTCAGCCAGTCACAAGCCAGATCTCACCACTTCAGGAAACTCGACTTTATATCATTTCTTCCCATTGTTGCACAATGTTGCCTCAGGGCAACACATCTCAAAAGGACCCCTGCACACGTTATTATTTAAAAATGTTTTAGAATTTAATAATCAGGTCGATTTTATGCAAGAAAAGTGAATCAATAATAATAATGTGTGAGGGTAAATGCAACTAATGTACAAATATGATAGACGTATATGTTTCAGTTCTCAAAAATCACCAGGTTTTCTCCGAAGACCCAGAAGCCCCCAAGGGTTCCCCATTGCTGTTTATAAGCCGTTCTCCTGTGAAGTCTGGCCATTTTTGATTCCATGCTGTCTTGGCGAGCTGCTCTCTCTTCAGGCATGGAGGCACTGATAAGAAGTAATTGCCCCAGAGCATGCTGGGATAGCTGAACTTAAGAAGAGTATATGGCTGTTGTTTTTTTTTTTTTACTTTATAAATCTTCATAAATCATTAACTTATAACTAAATTATTCACAGAACCAGCTGTGCTCACTCCACCAGCCCCGACCATTCAAGGTCTCAAACAAAGAATATTAAAAGGCACAATTACTTACTGGCTAATTACTTAATTCTATTGGTTAATTAGGAGAATGAAGACCGTGATGCGGCAGGACAGCTGTGGTAACAGGCGTGTTAATGCGGTGCTGGAGTGTTTCGGAGCTGCTCGCGGCTCCGTCATCAGAGCAGCTGCTGTGGAATTGGAGAGAGATTAGAGAACTGAAGAGCTGTGTGCATTAGTCACACACGGCTGACACATCGATAGAGGCTTTCTCAACCTGCGTAGGCCTGAACATGCTGAGAGAAAAACGAGGGGAAAAGAGGTGGACGAACGACAAAGAACACAAAAAAGATGAACAGCGTTAACAAGAAACAGGAGACGAACAAGAACGCAGATGACGAAGAAAATGGTGAAGAAGAAAAGGAAGAAAAACATGAAGAAGAGAAAAAAGATGGTGATAAAGCAGAAGATGAAGAATAGAAAGAAAAGACAACAAAGACGAAGAAGGTATAAAAAGAGAGGTAGAGAAAAAAATACGAAAAAGGAAGAAGGAGAGATGAATAGGATGAACACAATCAAGGTAAAGTTGTAGAAAGTGTCATAAGAAAACAGAAAACATGAAGAAGACGAAGAGGACGAGAACAAAGAAAAAGGCCATGGAAAAGGTTGAGAACATGATAAGATAGAATGTAAAGATGAAAAAGATGAAGAGATGTTGAAGAAGATAAAGGAGAAGGAAAAGGTGAAGCTGAAGATAAAGAAAAAAATAATGAGAAGACAAATATAATGTGGAAGAAGATAAAGAAGGCAGTGAAGAAGAAGAAGAAAAAGAAAAAGAAGAAGAAGAAATGGTGAAGATAAGAAAAACAGGAAGGAAAAGATGAAGCTAAAGATAAAAAGGATAAAAAGAAGAAAAACAGTGAGGAAGAAGATGAAGAAAGCAATGAAAAAGGATGAAGGAGAAGAAGAAAAAGAAATGCTGAAAGAGATAAAGGAGAAGAACAAGGAGAAAAAAGATGAAGGTAATAAGCAATGATGAAGGATAAAAGGAAAAAATGTACTGAAGAAGAAAAAGAAGAGATGATCAAGATAAGAAGAAGAACAAGAAGGAAAAGGTGAAGCTGAAGATAAAGAAGATAAAAAGAAGAAAAACAGTGAGGAAGAAGGTGAAGAAAGCAATGAAAAAGGAAGTAGAAAAAGAAGAAGAAGAGGAAAAAGAAGAAAAAAAGAGGAAAAAGAAGAATAAAAGAAGAAGAAGAAGAAGATAAAAAAGAAGAAATGATGGAGATAAGGAGAAGAACGAGAAGGAAAAGGTGATGCTGAAGATGAAGAAGATTAAAAAAAGAAAAACAGTGAGGAAGAAGATGAAGAAAGCAATGAAAAAAACAATGAAAAGATGACGAAGATGAGGACAAGATGAAGATAATGAAAAAAAAACAAGAAGTAGAAAATAAAGAAAGATAATCAAGGAGAACATCAAGAAGAACATAAAGAAGAAGGCGAGAACCACAAAGAAAAAGGTGACTGAAATTAAAGAAGAACATGATGGAAAAGAAAGTAAGTAAGAATTAGGAGAAAAGAAAAGAAGATAACATCGAAAAATGACGATGAAGCTGAAGACAAAAAAAGACGAGAAGAGGACGATAAACAAGATGATGATGATGACGGCAAAGAAGGAAGAAGATGAAGAAGAAAGAGAAAATAGTTTCACTTAATCTGCTTATAAATGTTGTTCATAAAGTCAAACAATCAATCCAGGCTGAAACCCTCCTTATATCATCAGTGTGAGTGGGCGGAGCTAAACTGCTATAGGCTGGAGAGGTGGATATATGCAAATGTGTTGGTTTTCATTACATTTTAAAGACAGTGAATTGAAAATGGGCTGTTTTAGCAGCTTAGTGTCCAAATATGGACTGTGTGAAATGGGGAGTGGCAGCTTTTGAACAATGTTTACATATTACTAGTGATCTATTTACTCAATGATTACCATCCTGAAGCAGAATGAGAAAGAAACTAAGACACAGCTGGCACAGCTGGAACTGGCTTTACTGTATGGGTCAGCAGGTTCATGGCCTAAACGTCATACAGACTCACACTGTGAGGATCAAATCAACACTGAGAGACGGTTTGAAGTGATCACATTACTTACGTCCAGTGGCACCGGCAGGATTATATTTCATAGTACTCACAAGAACTGACCGCCAGCTCATAGGCTACCTTTAATGTCCAGGTTCTAATACACACACATACGACTACTTAGCGAGCGAGTGAGCAAGCAAGAGATTATTGGTACAACACCACCATAAAACTCTGATTATAAGTTAAGAAAGAAATACTTTTAGCTGATTCGCAAAAAAATCTTATAGATGTTCATTTCCAAAGATCTTTTACATGTGAGCAGATGTGAAATTCAAATTTTAGTGCATAAAAACAAAGTTTGCATTTACATGCTTGATGTTTTTGTGTGTGGCATCATTAACTTGGAGCTAACATACCACCAGAAATGACATAGGAGTGCTAGTTAAGCAATGGAATACAGAGGGAGTGTGTTGTCGCGAAATAACATCACGGCTGTGATTTGGTCACCGTAGATCATCACAGCCGTGATGTTATTGGCGATAACACACTCCTCGAGTGTTCTACTGCTTTAATACAACAGTTAAATAAATAAAGTAATAAATTAATAAACTGGGCCGTGAACGCGGCGTTTAATATGTTTTAATGTTCGCAGTTCCTTCACCAAATTATAGTTCCTTAACGAGCAGCTTGTTGCTACGTCAGAGTAACGAGCTCCGCCCACTCGCTGCACAGCCGGCAGTTCGTTCTCCAGCTCCTTAAACTAAACTCCCAAACTGTCATCACCACTGAGCAGCTTTTTTGTTCTCATTGCTGCAGTTTTATGGCTCAGTCTGATTTGGTCAGACTCTGAAGATCAGACTACACGTTTGGCGAATGGTATTGGGTTCATTTCTGGCTGATTCCAGGTTGTTTAGCTGTTCTTCTGTCACAGCTGCCGACTGAAAAGCTGCTCAGTGGTGATGACAGTTTGGGAATTTAGTGTCGTCTCATCTTCAGAGTCTGACCAAATCGGCTGTCGGTCAAATGTGATCGTAAAAGTGTCCATTTTCTGTTCGTGGCAAAGTAAGAAGTAAAAACATTCAAATGGCTCAAGTGGAGCATCTCGTACAGTTGTCAAACTCGTTGCTTAGCAACGGCGTCTCAGCGGAGTGTTTGTAATATAGTGTTTGTGAAAAAAACGTGATGTTATGGTGAAATAACAGCACGGTTAGAACGCTTCTCAACCAATCAGCTTGCGTGGCTGGAACTAACTGTTGTATAACAGAAATTAGCCTTACGTTTGAGATGGGGCTCTTTTCTTTGACTAACTTTGACGTTTATGACCTAAACGTTGACGTTTATGACCTCGCTCTAAAACTGGGTTTAGGTCTGGTTGGTTTATAACTATGAGATCATTTTGGAGGTTTAATAAAACTGTGTTTAAGTCGTGTTTCTGTATTTGCATTTACACGTTTGGTGTTTTTGTGTGTGGCATCATTAACTTAGTGCTAACATAGTACCGGGAATCCCTTAGGTGCTAGCAGAGATTGCTAGTATTCCTTTTGAGGTGAGTTTTTTTTGACCAACTTTTCATGTTTACAACCCAAATGGAGGGCCTCGATCTAATGGTACCTTTCTATGCCCACCAGGGCACATAAGCTGAAAAACCCCTTCTTACATTAACTTTAATTGTTTGTCTTAGCTAATTGAAACAAGTGGAAGCTGTGTGGAAAATGTAGATTCTGAACTTTGAACAAACACCACATTTAAGTTTTTGAGAAGAATCTGAGATTTTTTTATTATGATCTGAATTTGATGAAAAGATTTCCTCCACTGTCTTGTTTGGTGGGAAGAAAAAATCCTTTTTGTTCCTCACTTTTGTCCTTTTTTGACATTGAAACAAACAGAACTGAATCCACACAAAGGCAACAATAACTTTCTGATTTATGTTCTGTTGTTTCTTTGACAAAAGCCCCCAAAAATCACAAAAATAAAGCCAGAAAACAGCCGACATCTCTGCAGCTTCGACTCTGAGCCATCCTTGAAGAAACGATTCCCCCTTTAACTCCATCTTTAGATCTGTCCCTGTCCGTCTCTTGGTCCGAGACTGTCCGTCTTTGTTTCCTCTCCGTCTGGATACCATTAAGCACCTGTCCTCCGCTAAAGATTGGACCCTAAAACCATTTAAAATCACACGGACAGGCGTGAGCGTGCTCCATCAAACCTAATTCCATCTCTCAGAGGTGCCATTCCTCCTCAAACAGCCCAATCCCAGTAAACGGTGTGAAAAAAAGAGAAAAAGAAGAAATAAAGCGTGTTTCAGTGTCTCCGCCATTCGCCCGTTTCAGAGGATTTTTCTGCCGACCCTCTTTTTGTAGCACCCAAAGCCGCTTGCAGAAAAATCTGCATGACAAACTTCTTTCTCCACCCTTGGCTGAGAGATTTGTTTACTGCAAAAGCTTTGATGAAAAAAAAGTCTGTGTGAAATCTTACAGCTCCTCATCTTCCAGCCCAAAAACACAAAAACACATTCTATCAGGAGTGAGGAGCAGCCGGGATTCGGCTGGTCAGTCCTGCGCTGCATGGACAGTGTTGGAGTTTTGGTACACCACAAACGTGGACTCTTAAAATGAAGATTCTTAATTATTTCTTGGCTTGAATTTGGGGTTTAATTGGTACGTTTACAGTATGTGAAGGTTCTTCAAACTATAAAAAGGTTCTTCACAGTCGCAAGTCTTATGTAAAAGATATGGTCGCTTAAAAAACAATCAACAAAAAGTTTCCTTAGGGAACTAAAAGTGTTTCTTCTATGGCAACGCTGTGGGATTATTTTGGGCATTAAAAAAGCTGTGTTAAAGTCTGATTGGTGTAGAACTATGGGATTATTTTGGAAATTAATAAAACCATTTAAGTGTAGTTGTCACAGAGCTATGGGATTATTTTGAACATAAATAAAACTGTGCTTAGGTCTGGTTGGTATAGATCTATGGGATTATTTTGGAAATGAATACAACCATTTAGGTCTGATATTTGTATAGCTATGGGATTATTCTGGAGATTAATAAAGCTGTGTTTAGGTCTGATCAGTGTAGAGCTGTGGGATTATTTTGGAGATTAGTAAAGCTGTGTTTAGGTCTGATCAGTGTAGAGCTGTGGGATTATTTTGGAGATTAGTAAAGCTGTGTTTAGGTCTGATTAGTGTAGAGCTGTGGGATTATTTTGGAGATTATTAAAGCTGTGCTCAGGTCTGATTAGTGTAGAGCTGTACGATTATTTTAGGTCTGATTGGTGTAGAGCTGTGGGATTATTTTAGAGATTAATAAAGCTTGTTTAGGTCTGATTAGTGTAGAGCTGTGGGATTATTTTGGAGATTAGTAAAACTGTGTTTAGGTCTGATTAGTGTAGAGCTGTGGGATTATTTTGGAGATTATTAAAGCTGTGTTCAGGTCTGATTAGTGTAGAGCTGTACGATTATTTTAGGTCTGATTGGTGTAGAGCTGTGGGATTATTTTAGAGATTAATAAAGCTGTGTTTAGATCTGATTGGTGTAGAGCTATGGGATTATTTTGGAGATTATTAAAGCTGTGTTTAGGTCTAATTGGTGTAGAACTAGAATTATTTTGGAGATGCATAAAACCATATAGATCTGGTTGTTATAGATATATGGGATTATTGTGGAGATTAATATAGCTGTGTTTAGGTCTGGATAGCAGGACAGATGTTATAAGACTATTGTCTGCAGTTGGAGAAAGGGAATGAGTCACAGGCCAGCAGGCTTAATTTGCAGTGTGTCTTGTTGTGTCTTTCGTGTTGTAATGTGGATCTAAAATGTGAGCAGCCCGCAAGTTGTTTCCTGCAGATTAAACAAAAACTGAACAGTGTGCCATCGATTCATGTCTGTATTCATATCTTTTTAAAGCACATTATCTGTTCAGTAATACGGTGTTTATTACATCCTAAATATAAATACAGATCATTTAGTCTTTTAAACCAATACAAATGCAATTAGCACCGTCTCTAAACACCCCTAGTGAGCGCCAGCCTGTTATGAAAAGGTCCTGGGATCTCTGCACCTGCTGGAAGCTCAAAGTCTCCACCTTGTTACATTGCAGAGTCACTTTTACCCTCCCTGAATCCGGCTATGAATAGATGACAGCGGGGTGCATTCATCTGCAGGGCATGAAAAGCTGTAGCTTGTCAGTCCTGCTGGATCAATGGAGTATAAAGGCTGGTCTTTTGTATGAGGCGAGTGTGTGAATGGACAGAAATCCTGACACACACTGGGCCTGTGGGACTGGACTCACGGTGTTACACCACACGAGGTTGTTTGAAGGAGCCTGTGTGAATAAAAGAGCTGAATTCATGACTGACTTTCTAAACAAATGATTTTTTTTCTTGGAAATGTCGGTTGGCAAGACTTAGTTTGGAAAGCAGGCTGCAGATGCATTGCTTACCTTACATTCGAGTGAATATCTGTTGATTTCATGGCAGCTTTCACCCAGCCTTAAACCTAACATTCACTCTAACCTTAACCACAACCTAAACCCAAAACCAGCAACCCACCAGCACAGTTACAAACAACCCAATTTGGAGGTAAAACTAGAGAACCAGAATTTCGTCACCTTCCGAGATGCCGAGAAGGTACCTGAATGCTACTCTGGATCGTTCTGCCCCAGTTTACCCCTCAGAGGTCTGCTACTCTCCTGGGATGTACACTGAAACCTGCCATTGCATCTTTTCAAACTCCCACGCAGCAGCTTCAAGCACCTCAGAGTGTTTGAGGAACAACAGAAAACAGCACAGTGAATTATGCAAGGACACAGACCTGTACAAACCCACCTGGTACATCCAGTTGTGGATGCAGATTGACAGGGCTGGACCTCTGACCTCCACTCCTACTCAGAATTCAGGCAGTTGCAGCCTCTGGGACAAAATTTCATACATTTAGATGCAAGATGTACTTTAACTAGGGCTGCTCATAAGAATAGTTCTATAACTAGAGCTTGAAACAGTTGGCCGAACTTGAATTAGAGCTTGACTATTATCTTTGGGGTTTGGTTGGGTTTGGCTGGGTTGTGACATCATTTCTTAAATTCCAGTACAGCCTTAAAACTTTGTCGATTTTTGGACAGAATTTGGTTGAGATAAAGTCAGTTTTGGACAGAATCCTGTCCACATACGTTCAGGATCAAACAGAATTATTTCGGTCCACATTTAGTATTTGATAGAAGTTTTAGAGTTCCAGTCAAGCTGAGACAGAATTATATCAGAGAGGAGAGGTGTGGCATAGAACTTCAGGCTACAGTTCGGTTCTCAAAGAACATTGTTGGGATATGATTTTGTCAGGGTACAGTCAGGCTAAGAGAGAATTTTTTCGGGGTTACAGTCGGGCTCAGACAGAATTTTTCAGGTTACAGTCAGGCTAAGACAGAATTTTTAGGGTTACAGTCGGGCTAAGACAGACTTTTCTTGGGTTACAGTCAGGCTAAGACAGAATTTTTGGGGTTACAGTCAGGCTAAGACAGAATTTTTGGGGTTGCAGTCAGGCTAAGACAGAATTTTTGGGGTTACAGTCGGGCTAAGACAGACTTTTCTTGGGTTACAGTCAGGCTAAGACAGAATTTTTAGGGTTACAGTCGGGCTAAGACAGACTTTTCTTGGGTTACAGTCAGGCTAAGACAGAATTTTTGGGGTTACAGTCAGGCTAAGACAGAATTTTTGGGGTTACAGTCAGGCTAAGACAGAATTTTTGGGGTTGCAGTCAGGCTAAGACAGAATTTTGTCAATTAAAGTTGGGCTGAGAGAATTTTGTTGAATTAAAATCAGACTAAGATGGACTTTTATCAGGTTTCAGTCAGGCTAAGGTAACTGTGTTAGACTGCAGCAGGTTGGGGCAATTGGTGATAAACCAACAGAGGTCAGAAAGACTGAATTATATTATCCACCTGAAATAACAGCAATGGACTACTTGCTGTCTTTTAAGAGAACTTTAGAACTCTTTTTTCTTTCATCTGACTTGGATGATAAACGCAATAGGGTTATTAAAATTACTCATAGGCAAATACTTATCACGGCTCAGATCCACAAAACGTTTCTTGCTACGCACCTTGAAAGACGTTGACTGAAGATCAGTACAGATTCATTCTTAGAAAATATCTTCCATCTTATCAGAGACGTTTCTTAATCTTTTGACTATAAATAAATGAACCTCAGGGCATTTTTAGACGTCTATCTTCACCCCCTCTCTCTCTCTCCCTCTCTCCCTCTCCCTCTTTCTTTTTCTCTCCCATGTATGTCAGCTTTAAGAATCAAAGCAAATGTCTGTGCTTTTCTTCTCAAACTGAAGGCACCCAACAAACAAGCCTGAATCAATAAAAGCAGAGGTTTCAAGAAAGAAGAAACAGGGAAAAAGAGAAAAGCGAAAAAGACTGCGCAACTCTTCCCATGGGTGTGGTTGAGTGATCTCCTTCTCAGGATTTTTTTTGTGCTCAAATTTAAAGAAAACAACTTTTTCTCGCAGCGCTCTGCGTACTCCCTGCCCCGAAGGTGAAGACAAGGATTTATGAGCTTCGGCTTCCTCAGCCGGCATTTTGGAAGAATTAAAGGAAAAACATCGAGTATAAAGAGGCTGTGAAACACTGGGCGAAAATAAAAAACAATGCTGGTGAACTGCTGCAGAAAACGGCAGTTTCTCTCTGATATTCTGATAGTCAACTTACAAATGCACTGCAGCTCGATCTGAGGATGCGTACAGAACAAGTATGAGTCATATAGACACACATATGTTGCTGTATCTACACCGATCAGGCATAACATTCTGACCACCTCCTTGTTTCTACACTCATTGTCCATTTTATCAGCTCCACTTACTGTATAGGTGCACTTTGTAGTTCTACAGTTACAGACTGTAGTCCATCTGTTTCTCTGCATACTTTGTTAGCCCCCTTTTACCCTGTTCTTCAGTGGTCAGGACCCCCATGGACCCTCACACTACTGATAAAGATTCACTGAGGGTTAAATGAAGCTCTAAAAAAACACACCAGTGGGATTTTCTCTGCATGATAAAGGACGAACGAGTGTTGCTCTATATTGGCCCCAGTCAGTTTCCCCTCTTTAACGTCCTGTAATGGAAAAGGCGGTAGGGGGGCAGTTTATCTGAGAAGGGCGAGAAAAGGCAAGAAAATATTACCTTTTATTCTTTAATTTCCTCCTAGAATGGAAAAAAAACTACAGCCCAGAGTGATTGCTTGGGGAATACTCCCTCTCCACTCACTTTAATATTTTATGCACTGGAGGAGAAAAGGGAAAAAAGTCAGCTAAAACCACCGGGGAAGCTGGAGAAAGTGTCTCCTGGAGAGCCGAGCTGAGGCCAGTTGAAGTTAAGCTACACTGAAGCTCGTTGTGGTCCACAGATCAGATGAGCAATGTGTGTAAACACACAGATTTTTTTCAGACGTGGTTGTCGCCTGATTTGGAGAAGTGAATTTTTGAGAAAGTTTGATCAAAGAAAAAAGAAAAAAGCTGCTTGACAAACAAACTGAAAATGCCAACATTACTTGCACCTAAGCCTGTATGTACTGGGTCTGTTTAACTGAATAGAACAGTCCGTACAATGATTTCCTTTTTGGAGTGAACATATCATTAAACATTAATATCAGGATTAGCACCTGCTGTACCTGCTCATGGTGAGCCGTGACTATCAGAGCTGGGCTTTTAGTTCAGGCAAAAAATGTCAAAACTCAAGGATAAAAACTTTTAGAACATTGCTAATGTCTGCTAGCACGCTCCTGTTCTCTTAGGGGTCATTTTGGGTCCATTCAGTGTTTATCATCTCTAAATAAATGACTGACCTCATCTTGTGCTTCAAATTTAATTACTTTTCCTAATTTAATTCAGACAACTGGGTACACATAAAATGACCGTGATGTTTTTCAATGTCCTGCACACATTTTGTAAGCATCATCGATGTTCTCTGTGGTCAGTTTGACCCCATGCTGTTTTAGCTGTATAAGACATAAGAAACATCGACATTTTACACAAATTTAGTTTGGTTGTTTTGGATGGTATTGGTAACACTTTCTATGAATGTCGCATTTGTAAGCATCTATAAACACATTTATAACATGTTATAATGCATTCATAAGGCATTATAAACATGGTTATAAATATTTATAAAAAAGAATTACACTGAATTACACTTTATAGCCATGCTTATTATACATTATGAATTGTTAATATAATGCATTATAAATAGTGTTAATAACATGTTATAATGTCAGTGCCAAAGAAGTCAGTCCCAGCTTGGAGAGCATAAAGTAAAGACAAATACCAAGCTAGCGGTGGTGTACATTACCTTTCCCACATTGGGTAAAACACTGATGGCAGCTCTAGTTTAAACTCTGACATTTGAAGCCTGTAATGTGCTTTACTGTGAATGTTTTAGTGTTTCAGTAAATCCTTCAGTAAATACTTCAACTTGAAGCCTCACTCTTAACACTGGAGGAGGCTTTAGTACAGTATGCTTCACTTTACTTAGAGAGGACAAACACGACTTATGAGCTCTTATAATTTGTTATGATTAGTACTTATAATGTATTATGTTAACAATTCATAATGCATAATAAACATGGCTATAACGTATATTGCATTTTTATAAATATTTATAGCTATGTTTATAATGTCTTATGAATGCATTATAACATGTTATGAATGTGTTTATAGATGTTTACAAAGGTGACATTCATAGAAAGTGTTACCATGTCACAATGTGCAATTTTATCTTATTTTAATCTTCAAAAAGAACTTCCCTCTGCTGTAAGACCCTGACCTAATATGACCACACCTGTAGTACTGCGAGAACCACACCACCTAGGGGAGGGGAAAACATAATTCCCACTAGAACTTTGATATTTCCCAGAGATTTTTTTTTTGTTTTCACACTTGTTCCGAATACTTGCGTCCACAACCAGGACTGATGCTGTGCTTGTTTGGGGGAGGGGCTCATTATTGCTGGTTAGCATTCACACACATTTCCATCCGAACCATAGATGGAATGCAGAGAAGTAGCTCCATATCATGATGCTCCCACCTCCATACTTCATCATAGGTGTGGTGTTCTTGGGATTGTACAGGCAACCCTTCCTCATTGTTACCTTCTCTGTATGCTGTAGGTGAGCTTTTATCCGGATCCGTGGCCAGTTTCCCAAAGAGTTTGATACATTTGGCCATATGAGAAAGGTATTTTCAGGTCCAAGAACCATCATGAAAACCGATCCCTAGTTGTCCTGACAGTGGTCTGTGGTTCATTTTGTTGATTAAACATGATTGGTTCATTTTGTCACATTAATCCCTGTTTCTGTTTTGTATTGGTGGGGAAAGTGATGGAGAGTGGTGCCAAGGCTTGCAGTAAGAATGTATGTCTCACGCCTTCCTACATAGCTCAAAATCTTCTAAAGTAAGAAAGTCTCTTCTTTTGCAGATATTCCTGCACAAAGACATGCCTTACATCCATCAACCACTGTTTGAATATCAATTGCCATTCCTTTGTTGTCAAAAACATTGAAAGGATGAACTTATTATCTACCATTTTGCAAAATCAAAACGTGGACTTTAACATGGAGTTACCCCTTTTTGCGGCTATAACAGCTTCCACTCTTCTGGAAAGCTTTTCACAAGATGTTGGAGAGTGTCTGTGGGAATTTGTGGCCATTCAGTCAAAAGAGCATTTGTGAGGTCACTGATGTTGGATGAGAGGGTCTGGTTCACAATCGACATTCCAGTTCATCCCAAAGGTGTTCAGAGGGGTTGAGGTCAGGGCTCCATGTCTTTATGGAGCTGCTTTGTGCTCAGGGTCTCAGTCAGGCTGGAACAAGAAAGGCTCTTCCCCAAACTGCTGACACAAATCTGGAAGCAGATAAATGTGTAAAATGTCTTTGTGCTGTAGCATCAACATCACCCTTCACTGGAACTAAGGGGTCCAAATCCTGAAAACCCAGCCCACCATCCTTCCTCCACCAAACTTTACTGTTTATCCCTCCTCCACCAAACTGTACCGTTTATCCCTCCTCCACCAAACTCTACCATTTATCCCTCCTCCACCAAACTCTACTGTTTATCCCTCCTCCGCCAAACTTTACCGTTTATCCCTCCTCCACCAAACTCTACTGTTTATCCCTCCTCCACCAAACTTTACCATTAATTCCTCCTCCACCAAACTCTACTGTTTATCCCTCCTCCACCAAACTCTACTGTTTATCCCTCCTCCACCAAACTCTACTGTTTATCCCTTCTCCTCCAAACTGTACTGTTTATCCCTCTTCCACCAAACTCTACTGTTTATCCCTCCTCCACCAAACTTTACTGTTTATCCCTCCTCCACCAAACTCTACTGTTTATCCCTCCTCCACCAAACTCTACTGTTTATCCCTCCTCCACCAAACTCTACTGTTTATCCCTCCTCCACCAAACTCTACCATTTATCCCCCCTCCACCAAACTCTACCGTTTATCCCTCCTCCACCAAACTCTACTGTTTATCCCTCCTCCACCAAACTCTACTGTATATCCCTCCTCCACCAAACTCTACCATTTATCCCCCCTCCACCAAACTCTACCGTTTATCCCTCCTCCACCAAACTCTACTGTTTATCCCTCCTCCACCAAACTCTACTGTTTATCCCCCCTCCTCCAAACTCTACTGTTTATCCCTCCTCTGCCAAACTCTACTGTTTATCCCTCCTCCACCAAACTCTACTGTTTATCCCTCCTCCACCAAACTCTACTGTTTATCCCTCTTCCACCAAACTCTACCGTTTATCCCCCCTCCACCAAACTTTACTGTTTATCCCCTCTCCTCCAAACTGTACTGTTTATCCCTCCTCCTCCAAACTCTACTGTTTATCCCTCCTCCACCAAACTCTACTGTTTATTCCTCTTCCACCAAACTCTACTGTTTATCCCTCCTCCACCACACTTTACTGTTTATATTTAGATGGTGAAGCTGATTCATCACTCCAGAAAACATGTTTCCACTGCTCCAGAGTCCAGTGGTGGCATTTTTTACACCGCTCCAGCTGACGCTTGGTGTTGCATGTAATGTTCTTAGGCTTGTATGTAGCTGCTTGGCCATGGAATCTTATTTCATGAAGCTCCAGATGGACAGTTCTTGTGCTGATGTTGCTTCCAGAGGCAGTTTGGAGCTCTGTAGTGAATGATACAACAGAGGATAGGCGATTTTTATGTGCTACACAGCTCAGCACTCAGCAGCCTCACTCTGTGAGTTTGTGTGGTCAGCCTCTTTATGGCTGAGCTGTTGTTGCTTGTAGATGGCATTTCCACTTCACAATGATAGCACTTACAGTTGTCTGGGGCAGACCTAGCAGGGCAGAAATTTCACAAACTGACTTGTGCCTTGGTCACTTGCTACAATAACAGTGGCACATTTTAAGTCACCAAGCTCTTCAGTTTGACATTTTCTACTGCCAGTGTTTGTCTATGGAGATCGCACGGCTCTGTGCTTGATTTTATATACCTGTTAGCAATGAGTGTGAAATGACAGAATTCCATCATTAAGAGGGACGTCCACATACTTCTGACCACATAGTGTACTTATGTATTGAATAAACAACCCTGTGATAATGAGCCCCTTGAGCCTCTCAACTGTCACAGCTATGCTGATGATAGGGAATTCTACATTTCCATTCCTGCTGATAACTCTGTTGACAGGCTGACCAGCCGTGTGTCAGTTATTTCTCAGTGGATTTCACAAAATTTCCAACAACTAAATAAAGAAAAATGAAAATACTGATCCTTACTACTAAAGCTGCCTTATGAGAAGCCCTTTAGTTCTTTAGCTTCATATCCCAAACCTGAAGTGTGGAACTCAATTCCACCATTTATTAGTCAAGCTCAGTGCCCACTTTTAATAAACATCTGAAAATGCAGCTCTTTTATTCAAAACTCTATGTCTCTTTGGTGTTTATCTTGTTAATTTGATCTCTGTCATTTTCTTATATGATTTTAAATTAATACTTATAACTTATCAGCTGTCTGTACAGCCCTTGGTATGAAATATGCTCTATAAATAAAGATATTATCATTATTGAGTTAGTAATTGAGTACCAACAAATTAGTGTGCTTGTAAGCATAGTCAGCATCATGGCTAGTTTGACCACAAATATCCAGACAAGATTAGCTCTGTGGTCAGAAACTGACTAACAGAGGATGATTAACACAAACAAAAATGAGCTGCAGTCTCTAAGGGAGTTTTCACACTTAGGCTGTTTCAGTGTCTAAAGTGGACTCAGACTGCTGAGTCAAGGTTTTCTGGGCATATGTGAACAAGCCAAACGACCTCAGACCCCTCTAAAACAAACCAAACTGGGACCACCTCTCAAATTTGCTTTGTTTGTTGTTCGTTTTGTGGTTCGACTGATTTGTGCATTGTGAACACAAAACGGCCGCAGTCTGCTTTTGCCTTGCTTTATGGTGAAGACCTTGAGGCTCACCATACACAGACACAGTCTTCAGCACTTCAGCAGGCAATAACAGACCACCAAGGATCATTTCTAAGCTTTTACTCAGGATAAAGCTTGTCCGTGATCTGCGACAAGACATGTTAAAGCGATAAGATGTGAGAGCCTGCGTGATTTTATCATGTTAAAGGCTTGCTGTGATCACAAAAAGCACTGAGGTGATTTGCAGTCGGTTCCCTTTCAGGTTCACTTTAACAGAACTCAGTTTGGTTCATTCAAAAAAGAACTTTATGTGAAAAAATCCTAAGTGAGTTTTCTTTATGGTTCTTTTTGGCTTTGAGATCTCAGGCCAAGTTTTGTTTAGACCACAACTCCATTAGAACTCAGACCCCTTTCACACGACCAGTGTATGCAGTGCTTGCAAAGTGGGCAGCGTTCTCTGATAAATGTAACCTTTCAGTGGTGGGAGGAACTACCAGACCCACCTGCTGCTCTCCTATTGTCTGCACTGAAACGACTAGCCAACGTGCATTGTGGGTCATTCTACAGAAACGTCCATTTTTGTGTCGCTAGCATTTACAGATATATTACACATAAAAATCATGTTATTTACAATTACAATTACAATTTATTTACATTTTAAAATAAAACAATAAGTTATTTTAACAATTACACCTTCTTGAGCCTCAGTTTAGCAATACTGGTTTTGAAATCAATCATATAGAATTCCAAGCATCACAGAAGAGCTCGTCCCCACAGTCATGTGTAAAGGCTGAGGCCATATTTTGAAGAAAAAAAAAAAACATTTTTCTGCAATTCTAACTATAATAATCTATACATGACTATGTAATATCTAAATTAAATGACACAAAGAAAACAAATGCCAAATAAATGTTAAATAAAATATATAATGAAAGTTGTGGTCCCCAGGAGTCGTGTCACTGGTGTTACTGTGTAACAAAAAATCTCTTATTTTGAAATAAAAGTCACACTGATGACATCACTTCACTTCCTTTCACCTGTTTTCTGAGGATCTATGAAGAAAAGCACATGGTGAGTCCACTGGGTCTTTCAGTTATCAGAGATTTTCTCATTTAGCTCATGATTTCATATGAAGCTTTAGCTGAAGTCACTGGTGTGACCGACTTTATTCTGAGGTAACTGTGAAAAAATAGAATACAAATGGATTAAATTCCATATTTTAGTGGATATTCCCTGATTGACAACATGTGGTTTGATGTTCTGTAGCAGACATTTAGTAAAATGCATTGTTCATTAAAAATGTCTCTGGTGTTTCCTTTATTATGTGTAACACCAGTGAGGATCAGTAACACCAGCGACTCCTATGGAGAGATAGAAAAGTGGACATTTCTGTAGAATGACCCTCATGCAAAACTGGAAAAATGACCCTACGTGCCTGCTGTGGGGGGTTCCATTTGTTGCTGTGGTCATCACTGAGCTTCACCCCATGAAAATCCATGAATGCACTGAAAATAATGTATTTGAAAGAGAAGCACTCAATTTTCATTCACTCAGCGTTAAGTTTGAAAACAGTTTAAAACTCATGCATGGTTAGCATTAGGCTTTAACATGGTAAAATCACACAGGCTCTCACATCTTATCACTTTAATATGTCAGTGCTGTTGTCTTTACATGAGATCACAGGCAGGCTTTATCTGGAGTAGTAACTTATACATGATCCTTGGTGGTCTTTTTTCACCTGCTGAAGTGCTGGAAGACTGTGGCAGTGTGTACAGTTAGGCCCGAGGTCATCACCATAAAGCAAAACTTGACTAGGGCTGGTCAATCAGACCGCAAAGCAAACTACAAACGAACCGAACGGAGACCACCTCAGTCATCTTCAGACACTGAAATGGTCCAAGTGTGAAAACACCCTAAGATGAAGCTATAAGAGAGGGGTTTCTGATAAAGTGGCCGGGCAGTGTTTATTATAATAGAATGTGTTCAAAGCACTAGTTTTTATATAATCTTGTAATCTTTGATCTGCATCTTCCTCTCTGTTTCAGTCGCGCTACATTAGCGTGATACTCTGTGTGTTGTGTCGCTTCATCTGTGAGTTATTAGAATAGCGGTGGGGGGTTGGAGATGCTAATTGGAAGGTTTCAGATGGAAATGGGGTGCATATGACAGGTTATCGACTTCTGGTTCTTGCAGAACCGATAAAGCACATCTGTGTCACACACACTTCAAATAATAGAAAATGCAGAAGTAGATTGCAGAAGTTGAAGCTGAGGACAGGGAGGACAGCAGGTCAAAGATCAGGTCTACATGACTTCATGCTGAGCATTTATGGCATTGCATTCAAACGTCTTAGTGCCGAACACGCAGTATGAGATGAACCAACAAATTTGGAATTCATATACCTCACATGGATACATTATTGGAATTTTCTATATGCCAGGTACTACTTGTTTGTAGATGTAGACTTGTCTGAGGTCAGCAGTAGGGAACCAAATGCTAGATATGCAATCTATAGTATACGTAACGTAAGGTACACAAGTCTGTGTTTTAGGACTTTATGCTGTGTTCACCTTGCTGTAGATGGACGATGGCAAACTGGATATTCCATTGTTTTCAATAGATTAGCAATGGAAAATTCTGCCACTGGCAAGCGAACCTCATTAGTGAGTGGAACACTCCATCAAGAGTTAAATTTTCCCAACTTTTGCCGTCAACTACAGCGGTGGATGAAACCAGTTGTTGACTTTTTTGGAAGCCATGGATGCCAAATGTCTTGTTGTTGAAGCGCAAACGAACTCAATATTGTACAACAACAATTGAATAGTATAAAGCGTCCTTCTGCCTTTTACTACTGCACCTGTGACCCAGGGGGTTCCTCAAGAATCTGTTCTAGGTCCACTCTTTTTCATCATTTATCATGTTGCCCCTCAGCTGCTCGGCCAAACTGTCCACAATCTACACTGCAAAAGCTCTCCTCTGATAATCATCCATTTTTTGCACCACAGTCACCATGCCAGCATTTGGATAGCTTCATGCTGCTGTCAGGTGCGTAACACTGTGAGGTGTATAATGACTTTTTTTCAATGCAAACATGTATTAAACAGCATTAGTCTTACACAGGAGCTGACTGGATGGTTTATATTGCTTAAAATTTATTGTCATATGCAATGTTCTTCATAACAAAATCCTACTTATTTTAGGTTGAAGAGCGATATTCATTTACCTTTCAGTCACACTGGTGATGATAACTTCCATTTGCAACAGAAGAGCTGTGGTGAAATTGCAGGCTGAACACTTGGACGTCTAGAGTATCTATTTTATTTACATTACAAATGTGTAAGCATTAATAATTACAAGTTTATTTCATGATTGACATTTAGTCGACTTAGACTTTGCTCCATTTTTGTTTTCATTTGATGATGTATATGATATTTCCGGCCTAGGGGTATTTTACAAATCAGAATTTCTCATTTAGCCTGATAAGCCCAAAGATGAGGATTACCCAATTTTCATATTGGACAGGCTTGATTTTGCGCTAAAGTTATCTGGCTAAACTGAGAAATCCAGCTTTGTGAAAAGCCAGATTTATGAACCATGTAAAGTCTGGTTTACAAAGTACAACAGTTTATTTTTCTGTTTGATAAATAGGTTTACTTACTTACAGTAAACACAGATGGTTCACTGCATCTGTTACCCATGAGGTACCTCAAGGTTCTGTCCTAGGTCCACTCTTGTTCATCATTTATCATGTTATCCCTCAGCCCCTTGGCCAGGCTGTCCACAATCTCAGTTTCCATTACTTTGCAGTTATCGAAATACAGCGGTGTGCAAAAGTTTTGACACCTCTGGTCAAATGACGTGCTGTTATTAATTTTCTAAATTAAAATCTGTTAACACATTGTCTATAGAGTACACACTTCTGCACATTTGAATGCGCAATTACTATTTATTTGCTTGCTTATTTGGACGTACAATTGGACCTGTGCAACAGTTTTTTACTTCACGTTTTATCTTTTTTCATTATATCAAACAAATAAATAAAGATAGTACACAAACGTATGCAGAAAATTGCATATTTAAACTTTTTTAATATGTCTTCTGTTCATATTTTAGTGTTCCCTTTTCTTAAACTTATTTTCACCATAAAAATCAACAAAACATTTAATTTTACTGTAACTGTGGCATATGAATGTAATATTACAGCATGCTTCTTGTGGACACCTAGCTTATTTTTGGCTTCCAAAAAACATTTTTTGAGGTATCCTCCAGTCATTTATGGTCCTAAAACGTCTTCAGAAGTGACAGATGAAGCTGAAGTTTTATAAACAGAACATTTCACACTTTATTTATATAAGCCTGTCTATATTACTATGTGTGCAACAGGATTATCTTGCCACACTGTGGTGTGAAGAGATTTCTGCTGCACCTCCAGGAGTGTCATACAATACATCTGCTCTGCCGAGTCACACGATGATGTCGGCAGCTTCAATTAAACAAGTTAAAACTCTCAGCACCAATTTTCTTCTTCAGCACTCCTGTTTTCTCATGATCGGATGTGACAGCTGGTATAGATATCTGGCCTGTTACCCTCCTCTTGACTTTCAGCACCTCTGAATCAAAAGTGTTGCCACATGTCAGATGTTATTGTGAGAAGTCTTGCAATTTTGCAGTGTGAAGGTGATGAAACATATCTATTAACCCCTTCATTTCCCAGACCTGTGACATCCTAATGTTACTACTCAGTAATTACTTTGAAATCAATGCAAACGGCTGAGTTATAAGTTACAGGGGCAAGGAAAGGAAGTCTGGACCTGCCAGTAGATCCTGAACATTTAAGGTAAAGAAACAGATATGATGTGTTTTGTGACAGACGATAATCTCTTATAGTTACAAATGCTAATATTAGCATCGATTGCTAAAGCACCATACTCACCTATGAGATTATCATTCTGTTTATTTGTTTATTTATTTATTATTATTAGAACAATCCCCATAATCACGAACAACTTCACTTACTCATTTGTTATCACTTCAATAAGAATTTAGGAGATTTGACACTTACTAGTCACATATTTTCACTACCTTAATTACCATAATCACTAATTAGATTATTTATTAATAAGATTAATAAGATTAGGGTTCCTCAGGTTCTATGTTCCCAGGGTCCTATGTTTCAGGGTCCTATGTTGACAGGTTTATATGGTCGCAGGGTCCTGTGTTCCCAGAGTCCTAGGCTTCTAGGATTCTATGTACCCAGGGTCCTGTGTTCCCAGAGTCCTAGGCTTCTAGGATGTTCCCAGTGTTCTATGTTTCCAGGGTTCTGTGTTTTCAGGTTCCCATGTTTGTAGGGTCCTATGCTCCTAAGGCTCTAGGGCTCTATGTTCCCAGGATTCTGTGTTCTCGGGTTCCTATGCTCCCAGGCCTTATGTTCCCAGGGTCCTTTGCTCTAAAGGTCTTATGTTCCCTGGAGACTATGCTCCTAGGGTCCATTGCTCCTAGGGTCCTATGTTTCTTGTGTTCTATGTTCCCAGGGTCCTTTGCTTGAAGGGTCCTATGCTCCTAGGATTCTTGTTCCCAGGTTCCCATGTCCATAGGGTCCTAGGCTCCTAGGGCTCTATGTTCCCAGGGCCCTGTGTTCTCGGGGTCCTATGTTTTCAGGGTCCTATTTTTCCACAGTCCTGTGTTCCCAGGGTCTTATGTTCCCAGGGTCCCATGTTCCCAAGGTCCTATGCTCTTATGATTCTTTGTTCCCAGGGTTCTATGTTCCCAGGGTCCTATGCTCCTAGGGTCCCATGTATGATACATCAAACCTCATTATCATGCTTTAAGAAAATCTACGAAGGGATTGCTAAGGTCATCATCAGGGTTCTGGGGTCACTGAAGATCATGCAGTGGATTTTTTAATTGAGAATCTCTTGCGCTTGGCTAGGCTCACCTCGGTGAGCTAATTAGCACACTTTATAAGAAGTCAGAATATCCATAATCCTTATGTCTAATTGCCATGTCTGGTTTAAGTATTGTAGCGTTCTGCTGGCTCGCACTGGTGCCTGAGACTCTGGAGGTGTGGCGAGGCAGATGACCATACACCAAGGTAGCCTGCGCCCTCCAACAAATGGACTAAATATTGTTGTTTATTGGTGTCTGTTGGTTATAGTTATGTGTATGTGCTACTTCTGTTGTCTAGGGGGCTGTGAGTTTTGTAAGTGGGCGGGGTCACTGTCATGGTGAAGTGTGTGGCTATAGATGACCTCCCCCTTGAGGTCAGTGTGCTGTATGTGTGCGTTTTTTCTTCTGCCGACACTACAGTATGATACAGTATGATAGAACACATGAGGTTCCTCAAGGTTCTGTACTAGGTCCACTCTTCTTCATCATTTATCATGTTTTCTCTAACAGCCCCTCGGCCAGACTGTCCACAATCTCAGTTTCCATCACTATGCAGATACCGAGATATAGCTGAGTGCAAAAGTTTTGGCGCCTCTGGTCAAATGGTTGGTTATAGTTATGTGTATGTGTTAATTCTGTTGTTTAGGGGGCTGTGGGTTTTGTAAGTGGGTGGGGTCACTGTCGTGGTGAAGTGTGTGGCTATAGATGACCTCCCCCTCGAGTTCAGTGGGAACATAGCAATGATCTTGTTACAAAAGATTTATCATCAGCAATTAGATTTTACTCTTAGCTACATTCTTGCAAGTTCTCACATTACTGCATTACCAACAGATTACTGATATAAACCAAATTTCCCAGAAGAATTACAGCACATATTTTATACTAAGCATTCCTTTAATTCATTCAGATGTGACAGTCTTAACAACGCTCTTGGGAAAGTGACCTTGGTTGCTAATGCTAAAGAAAAGCAAAGCTAGAAGTAGGTATCCGTAAGGCAGAGCCGATCAGCAAAGGCCGCAAAACGATGTCCCACTTAGCGTCCAGCCTGCATTATGCATGACTCCGGTGAATAAATGCAGGCCGTGAACAGCTGAATACCATGTGTGGGTTAGATTTTGCCCTAAGAATTTACCTGGCGTCTCTTTATGCTGTAGAGAAAAGACTGAGGAAAAAAAAAACAAAAAAACAGAGCAATCTGTCGCTGAAAGGAGCAGCACCGGGTCACAATGACACTAGTCTGCACATGCCCATGCTGTCTCCGACAACAGACACACAGCATATTTCATTTCATCTCACAAAAGAGCAAGGCTGCTACAAAACACTTTCCATCTAATAGATATGCAAAGGCATTCTAGAGATTCATTTTAGGGCGACTGCAGCTGAATGCTAATCTATTCCGTGACATTAAAGTAGCAGCGGCCAGATAAAAAGAGATTCAATTCTCTGCCTTCTCGGCTATTTTGCATTAAATGTTTCTAAAGTTTGAGTTTTTTTTATTCTAAACAGTTTGACTCTCAGCTCAAAGGCTGTATTTCCCATCAGGAAAATGCTCCATTGTTACTGAGCCACTCGTGTATGATAACGCCATTCGCTAACAGTGTGTGACACATTCCCGCATTTTACCTTAAAAACTTCACCTCTTATCTTAAAACTGTTCTGTTCAGGCAACAGAACGTCGTCTTTCTGACTCTGACTGTTTGAAATGCTGAGGTATAATCTGGGAGAGGAGATTGTGAGAAGCTGTAACTTTCGCAAGCTAACGGTGTCGACTGTTAAAGACTAAGCAGAAAATGAACAAAAGTTACATTTGGTGTACTATGTTGAACAAGTTCAGTGGACCATGATATAATATCACTTATGCTAATGATAATCAATACAGCATCATGATCACTAATCACTAATGATCACATGATCACAAAAACACCATAATGATTAAGTGACCCTTATTAGTCCCACAATGGGGAAATTCTACCTCCGCATTTTGACCCATCCATGCAGTGAGACACCACATACACACTAGTGAACACACTTGCCCGGAGCAGTGGGCAGCGCTAACCACAGCACCCGGGGAGCAGTTGGGGGTTAGGTGTTTTGCTCAAGGGCTATTCAGTCACGTACTGTCGACTCAAGAGATCAAGACGGCGACCTTCCGGTTGCAAGGCTGGTTCCCTAACCTCCAGCCCACGGCTGCCCCCAAACAGTTGCTATTAATCGCTAATGCTGGGTGCTAGTGCTAATCACTTAAACACCATAATCACAAATACTAGTGCTAATCGTGCAAGACGAGCAGTGAGGAGCTGAACTTTACCCTCCTCTGCTGTCACTGCAGACTGGCAGGGTTGCCTACAGAGCAGCGCCAGTAGCTGTTAATGAAGTGATGCTCTTTTTATTTGAGGGTCCCATTTCAGAGGGAAGATTTCAACCACTAGCTGTTGTAATTCAGTTCCAAGGGGCAAGGAGACACTTGAAAACAAGGGGTAGGGGTAAAAATAAGAAATGGGACTGGGCCTAAGACTGATCATCATTATAAAATGGTACATAACTAAATGGGATCATAATCCTTGCCCTGGCTTTGTGGAATACATTAAATAACTCCACCTTCACAAGTTGGCCATGATGGAGCCTCATCACTCATGCAGGGCAGATTGGGGGAGTAAGATCTCTGGGTCTTTAGAGATGCAGAGGAGCCGCCATGCCGGAGAAGCTGAGTCACGATCCTCTATTAATGAGAGCGCATGAGCCCTTTGCTCCCAGGACGGTTAGCTGAAGTCAAACCCTTTTCACCTGAGCTCTGAATGTGAGAGTGTCATGTTGTCCCCGAGTGACACGGCTTGAAGGGGCATTGATTTGCATCAGAAGGGTCGGGGCGTGTCTCCATCGGACATTTCGCAAAAGGTGCCTGTCAGCTCCGCTAATAATCTCTACTCATTCTCCGCATGTGCCACCGTGCTGTGGGGGATCTGGGCTATTCCATTAGCTCTCGCAGGAGAGCGACTGCAGGCCCGTCTCGCTCCCTATAACAGCTCTTAGCGGTTGCTTTCATGAAGCGCTGCCATCAGCTCGCAGCTCAGGAGTGGCAGCCGTTCTTTCAGTGAGCTCTACGGGGGGAGAGTAAAAGACAGGAAGTGCCAGGCTTTTCTGTAGCTTCCTCAGCCTTCAACAAAGAACCGAGGCTCAGATGAAATCTCAGAGCTTCGGTAAGCGCCATCGGTTTGAAAGCTGCCTTGCAAATTAATGCAGCTATATTTGAGTCGGCTGTTAACTTGTATGAAGTAGGAAAAGTTCCTATCCAGCTGGTGGCTGAGCTGTGGAGAAGGAAAACGGGAAGCAGAGCAGCTCCACGTCAACACTAGCCTTCATATGCTAAAACACATGGACCCAGCAAGTACCAGCAGCTTAATACTGGCAGGTGGGTTTAAATTGATTCCGAAAAGTACTATTGAGCAAAATGAACCAGTTAGCAGTTTTATCAGTATAATTAGCATATGATGACAGCACTAACTAGCACTGCTAACTTGCTAGCGTTCATTGGGAGAACATTAAACTAAGCCACGCAGCTCTCCAAACCTCTCACTGATGCAGTTAGTGTGATGGTCCACAACTAACCTTTTACATTTTATGGCATTTGGCAGACGCTCTTATCCAGAGTGACTTACAGTTTGATCATTTTACACAGGTAGGTGAAGGCAGTGTTAGGAGTCTTGCCCAAGGACTCTTATTGGTGTAGTGTAGGGTGCTTACCCAGGCGGGGGGCTGAACCCCAGTCTTCAGTGTTACCCACTACATTATACCAACCACTGTTCATTAGCATTGTTTTTGCTAGCATTCTTTGGGAGAACATTCTAGACACTAACCCAAACTCACCCTTCGGGCCTTCACTGATGCTGTTTTACAGTAGTTTTCTTTTAAAAGAATAGTTCGATCAAGCAAGAGTAGCAGAACAAACAGAACAAAACCAAAATTAGTATAAGATGATCTGCCACTAACTAGCACTGCTGATTTTCTAGCACTCTTTAGGAGAACATTAAACTGAGCCACGCAGTTCTCTAATCTTTTCACTGATCTACGTTCCTGAAGAGTTTAGTTCCAACCAGTATCTAATAAGCTGTCCCACACATTTTTTTAGGAGTTTTAGATTTTAGGAATTAGGATTATTGTTAAACTCCATTATTTCCTAACTAGCATCAGTGAAATTAATGAGATGGTCCACAACTAACTAGCCCTGTTCATATATTAGCATTGTTGTCGTTAGCATTATTTGGGAGAACATTCTAGAAACCAAAACAAACTCAGCCATCAAGGCTTCGCTGATGATGTTTTACAGTAGTTTTCTTTCAAAAGGACAGTTTGACCCAACAAGAGCCAAAATTAGCATAAGATGACCCACTGCTAACTACCGCTATTCATTTGTTGGAGTTCTTTGAAAGAACATTCTAGAAATAAATCCAAACTCATCCATTGAGCCTTGCAAACGAGTCAGTTTGCATTTATTTATTTTTTTTTAATTTAGAGTTTTCCCAAACAGAACTAGCACAGCTGACAACAGAATAAATGTAAAATTAGCATGAGATGATCCACTGCTAACTGGTACTATTCATGTTAGCATTCTTTGAGGGAACATTCTAGAAACCAACCCAAACTCATCCATTGAGCCTTCAATTATGATGTTTTACAGTAGTTTTCTTTTAAAAGGACAGTTTGACCAAACAAGAGTAGCCAGTTTTCAACAGAACAAAACCAAAATTAGCATAAGATGATTCACTTCTAGCTAGCACTGTTCATTTGTTAGCATTGATTGAGAGAACATTCTAGGAACCAACGCTAACCCATCCATTGAGCCTCGCAACTCATACAGTTTGTATTTTTTTTATCTAGAGTTTTCCCAAACACGACTAGCATAGCTAACAAGAGAACAAATGTAAAATTAGCATGAGATGATCCACTGCGAACTAGCACTATTCATTTGTTGGCATTCTTTGAGAGAACATTCCAGAAAACAACCCAAACTCATCCATTGAGACTCACAACTGATGCAGTTTGCATTTATTTTTTAATGGAGAGTTTGTCTAAACAAGACTAGCATGGCTAACAAAAGAGTTAATGTAAAATTAGCATGAGACGATCAACTACTAACTAGCACTGCTCGTTTTTTTTATTTATTAGTTCTTCTCTAAACTTTTCACTGATGCAGTTTGTCTATATCAGTGATGACCAACTCTAATCCTGGAGATCTACGTTCCTAAAGAGTTTAGTTCCAACCAGCGTTTAATAAACTGCCCCGCCCCCTTTGTTAGGAGTTTTAGATTTTAGGAATTAGGGTTAGTATTAAACTCCATTATTCTCTAACTAGCATCAGTGAAATTAATGACATGGTCCACAACTAACTAGCCCTGTTCATATATTAGCATTGTTGTCGTTAGCATTCTTTGGGAGAACATTCTAGAAACCAAAACAAACTCAGCCATCAAGGCTTCGCTGATGATGTTTTACAGTAGTTTTCTTTCAAAAGGACAGTTTGACCAAACAAGAGCCAGTTTACAATGGAATAAAACCAAAATTAGCATAAGATGATCCACTGCTAACTAGCGCTACTCGTTCATTGGTATTCTTTGAGGGAACATTCTTGAAACCAACCATAACTCATCCATTG
This sequence comes from Colossoma macropomum, assembly GCF_904425465.1. NCBI lineage: Eukaryota > Metazoa > Chordata > Actinopteri > Characiformes > Serrasalmidae > Colossoma > Colossoma macropomum. The sequence continues at coordinate 632,932 of NW_023495303.1, read as the reverse complement.
AGCCTCACAACTTTGTCAGTTTGTATTTATTTTTTTAATCTACAGTTTGTCCAAACAGGACTAGGATGGCTAACAACATAATAAATGTAAGATTAGCATAAGATGATCAACTGCTAACTAGCACTATTCATTTGTTAGCATTCTTTGAGAGAACATTCTAGAAACCAACCCAAACTCATCCATTGAGCCTTCACTCCTGATGTTTTACAGTAGTTTTCTTTTAAAAGGACAGTTTGACCAAACAAGAGTAGCCAGTTTTCAACAGAACAAAACCAATATGAGCATAAGATGATTCACTTCTAGCTAGCACTGTTCATTTGTTAGCACTGATTGAGAGAACATTCTAGAAACCAACGCTAACCCATCCATCGAGACTCACAACTGATAGTTCGTATTTATTTTTTTATCTAGAGTTTGTCCAAACAAGACTAGGATGGCTAACAACAGAACTAATGTAAAATTAGCATGAGATGATCGAGTTCTAGCTAGCACTATTCATTTGTTAGCATTCTTTGAGAGAACATTCTGGAAACCAATCCAAACTCATCCATCGAGCCTCACAACTGATGCAGTTTGCTTTTTTTAATGGAGAGTTTGTCCAAACAAGACTAGCTTGGCTAACAACAGAATAAATGTGATATTAGCATGAGATGATCCGCTGCTAACAAGCACTTCTAACCTAGCATTGGTCAGATTGTTCCTTTTTCGTCTTCCACGCTTCCACCTTCTGCAAAGCCACCCTGCATGTTGTTGAGGCCGACTAGCCTCATTAGCACAACTGTTTTGATTATTAAGAGCAGAATTGAACTTTTAAAAACCCCATTATGCTCCCCTGTGAAAGCCGTGGTCTCGGGGCAGCTAAGTGTCTGCAAATGAAAGGAAGTCTCCTCTCTAAGCTCTTCTTAAGTCAGGGAGCCACTGGCCACGTCTGCCATAATCCTGCTAAATGGTTTATTATGGCTCTCACAAGCAGTCCATTAAAGTGAGATTACTGGAAAACGCGAATACATGAATGCTAACAAGCCTGGAATCAATCAAGCGCTGGTGTACGGACCCAGTAATAAAGCCTCAAATCCTCATGAAAATGCATGGCCTTGGGGAGGAGGCCGAGAACGGAGGAAGGAAGCGAGTCAGCGTGTGCTAGAGCGAGCGTTCCTCGCTTCTACCTCCTGCCGGGTCGCCGAACGCTGTCAAGTTGCAACTTTACGCGTTAACGAAGAGGTTCGGTGCTTTCTGAGTGGAAATTAAGTTGTTTATGGCCTTGGAGGCCTGGACCATATGCTCGGGTGTTTAGGGCTGTCCAGGGATCGGCTGTCGTGGGGCTTTACGGCAGCAGTAGAGGAGCATCGTGGATCTCCAGGACAGATGTCAGAACAGTGTTGGGTCAGCTTCTTCTCCCAGTATGCCTGGCCTAGAGCCAGAGCTTCTCAACATGCCTCTCTTGCTTCTCTTGCTGCTCCGGCATCATAGCATCGCAGCAGGGATCCGTTTACCCTGGCACGGTTTCCCATCCTAATTAGCCGGCAATATGCCTGTGAAGGTTTGCAGTCATGCAGGTCATCGAAACGTCTAGCACCGTGTTGCTCAACCCAGTTCTCGCAGTCCAGCTCTTTCCCAGCACACAGCACACCTGAACTCAGTCTGGTCTGCTTTAGCCCTTCTGGCCAACAGTGTCAGTCCTGCCTGGTACCAAAGAGCATATTTCTCCATAGACTTACATGCAGATTTACATTATTTGTCTGATGAAATAGAATTTTAAATAAAATTTTTGCAAAATAATGATTGTCTGTTGTGTTTTATTATGTCTATTCTTTGTTTGTTCTGGATTGAACTTCCACCGATCCACCGAAGATGAAAACAGAGTGGTTCAGAGTGGTTTGGTGTGAAACACTCTGTTCTACAGAAACTTACCGAGTCAGAATTGTTCGCAGTGGTGGTGATAGGAACCAGACGTCCACCTCTAAAAGCTCCCTCACAGAAAGTTATGACATAAAGTGGTTATGAATTCACTGCCTGATGACTGACCGTACGTTCACGCTTACATTGCCTTAAGTTGCGGGTTTATTCCGAGGCTTCTCTTGTTGGGAGTGACCATGTACACTATCTAATGTCAGACACACAGAAAAATATCTACGGTATAAACAGTTCTACTGAATTAGTTCAAACTGTGGGTCCACATGAAAAATAAATAAATAAATTAATTAAAAAAAATATTTAAAAAAAGAATTATTCAGATCTTACATATATATATAAGAATTAGGTTATGATCTATTTAAACCCAAGGCATCGAAAGAGATAGTAATGAGCTAAATATATACAAAATCATCATTTATAGGGTACTTTCCCAAAGCACTGTCCCAAACCCTAACCTCTTAATTTACACTTGTGAAAATGCACTTATCCTTTTTAATTGTTTTTTTTAGATTTGCTGTTAATTAATAACCTTTGACTCTAATGCTGCTTGCATTAACCACCAAGTCCACTGATGAAGTAAGAACACGTTTTTTGTTTAAACTGAGGGGCTGACAGCTTATGTTCTTAACTAGAACCAGGCTGGTCAGCTAGCTAACAGGCTGAAAGAGCCAACAGCCTAAACAACTCCATCATTAATATCACACGCTTGAATTAAAGCATGTATAGTTTGATTAACTGTAAAACGAAAAAGAATGAACCTGAATGTTTTACATGCTTAAAATGTCCATATTTCAATCAGAAGCAGCACTAAACCCAGGCTGAGTCTCAAACGGCTCCGTGCTCCCTAAATAGAATGCTAGGGAAGTTTAGAAGTCCTAGATTTTGCAGAGAAAATTGTGCATCATTTATCGAGTGTGGATGCGTCCCAAATGATTATATCTTAGCTGTATTTTGCACCATTGTTTTGCAGTATTTAAATTCCTATGTAGTGCACTATATAGGCAGCAGGGAGCTGTTTGAGATTGGCCATTAGCTTGGTGCTAAATAAGATTCGCGGTGGCAATTTGGTAACCAAAAAGTACTCATAAAGCAAAGGTTACTATATTAAACAACGTTGAGTTATGATAAGTGCATTAGTGTAAAATTGAATTGACTGCAATGTATAGTGATGGGGAACCTTCAGCAGTAGTTGCTTGGCAATGATGAAGGATAGGAAGGGGTTTTTACTCCACATCGTGCCTAACAACACCTTTCCCTGTGATACAACCGCAGTAACGCATGGCTTCTCGTGGCTTATTGCTTTAATAAATTAACCCTTCATTTTGAACATGTGGTAAATGAGTTGTTTACTCTTACCGTGGGCTGTTACCATGGTAACCCGGTCACCGAGAACAGATCTAGCTGATCGACTATATTTGGAATAAGAGGGGAAACTGTGTAAATGAGATTTTCTGCCAATCTGTGGCTTTAATAAATGCTCTGTGCTCTGCAGAGTGGGTTCCTCACCGTGCTGTAACTGTAATAACTCAGTAACTGAAGTCAGGCTTCTCAGCTGAGCGTGGAGATATATGATTCCCCGAAAGTGAGTTTCGAGATAACATATTCAGTTTAACTTTTTGCTGACAGCGCCTCGCAGGGCTGTTCTTGGAAGTAAGGAAATTAAGATAGAAAGCGAGCTCCTCCAAACGCGATAGACCCACTCATATCTTTAACCCTTAGGAGTCAGAAATGTCATCACAGGCTGAAATTTTATTGGAGTTGTCTTTGTTCATTGAACTGAGTGGAGGAGCTGTGTGAAGAGGTTCTAACCTTACAATCCAAACCACACTTGTGTTTGTAGGTAGAAGAGGAGATACTTAATTATGAACTGAAATTGATGAAACAGTTATTGTTGTCTTGTTTTGCTTGTTCTTGTCATTCATCATTAAGAAAGCTCATTTGATGTGTATCAGAGTGACAGTAATACCTCCGTATTTGTACACGTTAACTGTGTTTTATACTGCATGTAGCTCATTCACACCATCGTGCCTAATTGATGCCTAATTGAACAGCTGAACTCCAGGACAAGACCAAGAAGTCCAATTATATTCCGCACTGTTATTTCTTTCATCTGCCGGTTCTGAAAGGACAGAGTGTCTTTTTGATGATAAAGGGCATCCAGGTGGCAGGAGGAGAAACCTCCAGCCTGCATATATTCCCTTTTTCCCGCTTGCCCCTTTGTGTCACCTCGTCGTTTTTCACCTCGTTTCTTTCCAATTTCTCAAGCTCAGCCCCGAGTGTAATAAAAGGGAGGGAGAGAGAGAGGGAGAGAGAGATAGAGAGAAAGAGTTACAGAAAGAGGGAACACAGTGAAGAGAAGGGAGTTAGAGAAAGAAAAGATACAAGGGGAGAGAGAGAGGGGGAACACAGAGAGATAAGTGAGGGAGAAAGAAAAGATAAAAGCATGGAGAGAGACAAACGGAAAGAGATGAATAAACATAAAAAGTAGTAGAGATATGTAGAGAGACGGAATGATGTGATTTACATAATTATGTAACTCTCTCTCCCTTTGCTTTTTCTCCCTCTCTCTCTCTTTGCTCGCTCTCTCTCTGTCTCTCTCCCTCTCTCTCTTTCTCTCTCTCTCTCTCTCTCTCTATATATATATATATATATTATAAGTATATCATCACTGTTTATGATGTAAGTTAATGTTAATAGATAAAAAAGGAATAAAATAAAATAAATGCTGTTTTGAAGTTCTGATTACATATATATATATATATATATATATATATATATATATATATATATATATAAAATCGGGATCAGGATATATATATTGGCAGATATATCATGGATCAATCTGCCGATTGAAAGAGAATTCAAAGAGAACTCAGTCTAAACTGGGTGAAGGATGCGTCTCTGAGGATGTGAGTGATTTATCTACTATTATCATCACATCTTCATCAGTACGATGTTGATTTTGAGATCATTTGAGACCAAAACATTGAGCCGGACCTTCTCTTTGAGATTTGTTCGTGTGACGTTAATATGTACAGATGTAAGACGTGGTGTGAGAAACTCCCAACCCGACGCCTCTGACTTTAAACTATTATTTTAGGCTTTACAGTGCAACTCGCAGCAGCACCATTTAGCATGTTTAATGCTGCTCAGTTCAATTTTAACCAAATTGTCTTAGCTGTAGTTACTGATTTTAGAGATACAAGGATTTATTAAAAGATCAATGCTGTATATTGATGAGCTGTGCTAAACTGCTGTAGGCAGAATATGTGGATGTAACATAAATTGTCTTAGTAAAGTGTTAGGCCACCACAAGCCTCTAGAACAGCTTTGGAATAGATTGTACAACTCTCTGGAACTGTACTGCAGGGATAGATCTTCAAAAGAACCCCTCAGTAGTCAAGTCAAGTCAAGTTTACTTATATAGCTTTACAGAAAAATCTGGGTCTGAGACCCCATGAGCGTCGCCAGTGGCGACAGTGGCAAGGAAAAACTCCCTAAGAGCAAGAGGAAGAAACACTGAGAGGAACCAAGACTCAAAAGGGGAACCCATCCTCCTCTGGACCTCACCGGATAGGAAACAAGAATAAATGTTTTGTCGATGGTGGTGGAGAATGCCGGCTGACAAGTCACTCTAAAATCTCCAGTAAGTGTTGAAATCTGGTGACTGTGAAGGCCATGTACACTATTCAGTGACCCCCTCATCTCCTGTGGATGGGGGGCACTTACACCCCTCCAATCAGGATAGAAATGTTTCATCATAGGATGAAAATGATCGGTTTAGGATAACTTTGCATTGATCTGCAGTGGAACCAAACACATCATAACAGAGCGGCCACATGGTGGTACTGTTCTTTTGGTGTTTGCTGCACATGCACTCTCCCACTTGTGGACATCACAGTGAAGGATGACTCATCTGACCTGATCACTTTTCTCCACATCTCTGTAGACCAGCACTGATGGACTTTACCCCACTGACCTCTCAGATGGTCGTTGGTCCTTGTAATGAGGGGTTTATGCACTGCAGCTCTGCTATACCATCCCTCTCTATGTAATTGCGGATGAAGTGTTCTTGCTGCCAGCCTGATCACGTCCTGCGCTGATGTTCTCAATCACCAGAGGATCATCTGCTCTTATATATCCCACTGAAGCATGAGCTTTTAATCCAGGAGAGGACGAGCGGCGGTTCTCGATCCCTTCGTTATCCTCAGGTTCACTTACAGCACATATCCTCAACCGTCTTTCAGCACATTAATAACATACTCAGAGAAAAGAGAGAGAGAGAGAGAGAGGGAGAGAGTGACAGAAACAGAAAGAAAGATAGAGAAACAAGCTGCGCAGGTAAAAATGTCAAAGCAATGCACAGAATGCCAAACAAAATATTTTATTCATGCTCCGCTTGTGGAAATGTCAGACAATATGTCTGATTGGAAAGCATTGATAGCATTAGCGCGTTACTACAAGGGAAAAACACACACCTACACGCATCAGACTACATGTGCATGCTGCACTGGATCAATGTATCTATTTACAGTCTGTTCCTATTGTTATTGTATTTCATTTTCATGGATAACTGAATTTTCTTCACCTTTTTGAAACAGTTCGATTTGCTGTGTAGTTTCAAGTCAAACCACTCACTCGCCAGCCCCTACAGCTATACAGAGATTGAAGTGAAAAGAAGAGGAAAACCAAACCTCTGCAACAAACTATCATTAACATTTTTATGCAGATGTTAATGCTCTGTCATATTATATTCGATAAACTTAAAAAACAGAAATATATAGTAGTAGTTGCATGCAAAACGTACCCTAGTGGTTGCAAACTCTGATGTTTTTTTTTTTGCTAAGACTCGTTAGGACTAATTATGCCAGTCACAAGTTGTTACAATCATTTAATCTAGAATGGCCAAAAAATGCCAGTGTTAATGCAGTGCTAACATACTATTAGAAATCCCATAGGGGTGCTAACAGAAATTCACCTTGCCATAGAGTTTATTCTTTTTTTTGTCACTTGCAGCCCAAACTGAATGCCTCGCACTAATAGTCATGATTAATCTCTGAGCTGTAATAAAAAAGTTGATTCATATACAAGAAGAAGAGAAGAGAATAGATTTGATAATAAATAACAAAAAGTAGATTTTTGTACAGATAGATGGGGCAAAGACATGAAAATACAAACTATTTTTAAAGAATAAAAACAGTCAAATTAAAAAAGCATATATGAATTAAAGACTAAAACAGACTAAAACTAAAAAACTAGGTAGGAAAGAAATGTTGAAATGTTTAAAGGTCTTTTTAACATCCATTCAGATGCAATCAAGTTTTTGGTGCAGAAAAACTAGAGAAAAGAAAGTTGCATCTCCACTTTGAAGGTTGACATTCACAGATGTATGATGCCAGCTGGCTGCAGCGTTTGTGAGAATTAAAGTACAATATAGTGTATAATTACACCGCAGGTGTGAGATCACACCAGAGCTAATCTCACCTTGTGTAAGACACAGAAATGACTTCATTAGCGCCGGCCTGAGTGAAGTCGACAGCTAGTGTGAAGCATTAGTTGGTGTTAAGGAAAGCATTATTCAGATCAATACAGAACAGGATCAAGGCTGGTGTCCTGATCATAAACGCACACAACAAACAAAATGCTGTTAATTAAAGTGGCTCCCAAGCATCTTGCGCTATTCGTAGGGAGCTTATTATTTCTGAAGTATCTCCCTGGAGGGAAAAAAGCATAACAGAGTGCGTGAGAATCTTCAGAGAAGATCGGGAATGTGGGGCGGACTGAGAGGTTCATCATCATCACTCATCAACTGATGATTATCTTCATATCTCTGGCTGCTGATACTGTATGTATGTATGTGTCTGTACTGTATCATGAGGCTTAAACATGAACACTGTGTGGTTGTAGGCAGAGTTGGTTCTAGACAATTTTACCAGGGGTGGCAAAGGGGTGGCAGGGAGTTTCGGCAAGGTGGCAGTATGAATGTGCTACGGTGGTAGGGTGCGGGGAATACAGGGTGGGATGAATGATGAGGTGCGGTGAGTTAGGTGGAAGCCAACGACACAGTCGAAATTTTGGGGTGACATCTGGGGTGGCAAATCAAATTTTCAGAGAAGGCTTTGGCCCCTTTAGAACCATGCATAGTTGTGGGGAGATTATCCTGCTCTTCATGGGGAAGAATGTGTGGAAGTCTGCAGGAACCTGTTGGATGTTGCTGACCTCTTTTCTGCTGAAAACCCAAAAGTTGATGGAAAATGAGTTTTTTGATTGATTTGATTAATTATTTCCTGTAGTTTCTTGAACGTGGTTGTGGAAACATCATCACCTTTAACTGCTTAATCCAGTTAGGTATGCGGTAGCAGTTGGGAGAGCAGAGAATCCCAGACGACCCTGTCCTCCTCAACTTCCTCCTGCTCGTTCCAGGGGCACCCTGAGCTGCTCCCAGGCCAACTTGGAGAGATAACCCCTCCAGCAGGTCCTAGGATGACCCCAGGGTCTTGTCCCAGTAGTCTGTGCCTGGTAAACTCCCACCGAGAGGCATCCAGGGGTGTCCTGATCAGATGCTTGAACCACCTCAACTGGCTCCTCTCAGTGTGCGGCTCTACTCTGAGCTCCTCCCGGATGACTGAGCTCCTCACCCTGTCAAGTGTATCCCGCCACCCTGTGAAGAAAGCTCATTTCCGTTGCTTGTATCTGCGATCTCATTCATTCGGTCATTCCCCAAACTTATGACCACAGGTGAGGGTGGGGATGTAGACCGACCGGTAAACAGAGAGCTTTGCCTTATGGCTCAGCTCCCTCTTCACCACTACAGTCCGGTACAGTGGCAGCATTACTTTACTACCCGCTTCCCATCACTCATGAACAAGACCCTCCACCTACAGCAGGTTCTCTCCCCTTACTTGGAATGGGCATGCCATCCTTTTCCGGGCGAGGACCATGGATTCCATACCAACCACTGCACACTCCGCTCCAGTGAGCGCTGGAGGCATCCATGCATGCCAAAAGCCAAAAGGGCAACGTCATCCGCAAACAGCAAAGACTTATGGAAGAGTTATGGAAACATTTTAATGTTTATTTTTGGTAACGCATTTTTTTACAGCCCCCTGAGTTCTAGATCAGTGGTTCCCAACCTTGGTCCAGAAGGACCCCATGCCATCCACATTTCGGCATTTTCCCTGCTCCCAACAACCTGATCCAACTAAAAAGTTAATTAGCAAGCCTTTCCTGAGTTCAACTGTGTGTTTTAGAGCAGGAAAAATGGGGGACCAGGAGCAGAGTTGGGAACCACCATTCTAGATCAGTGGTCAACAACTGACCTCCTGGAGATCTACTTTCATGCACACTTCATCTCCAGTCCGACTCCAGTCAGCTAATCAAAGACGTCTGAAGGCAACAATTAAATGGACTGAGGTTGGAGCTAATGTCTGCAAGAAGGTAGATCTCCAGGAACAGGATGACCGGTGTTCTAGATATTAACCAGTGAGTGTCAGCTACGATCTCCAAAATACAAGGTAATTATTTTGGGTAATATAACAGTGGCGTTTAAGGCAGTTACCCAAAAATGTTTCCCCTCACTGTACATGAGGGGATGTAGGAGAGTTTGGGGGGTTCTGCTGAGGTGAGGACACACGTGGACTCTTTCCTGTTCTGACCTCTGACCTCTCTGTGGAGAGTCTGTTTGTGGAAGACCAGCGGCGCAAATCGTTCTCCAGCGTGAAGAGAATTCGCTGGAGCAGCAAGCCGCAGATTACTGTGGGTGTGGAGCTGCTTACTCACGTCTGCTCTCTCAGAAGCTTCTAAACGCGAGAGGCTTTTTTTCTGTTAGCAAAAGTTTTCAATCGAGAAAATCTCAGATCAAGTGCAGTGTTTTTATATGTTTTGATATGGAACCCAGCTATGCTAACCCTACACAAAGGTGTAAAATGGACCAACTAGGGTCCTTGCAAGACTCCTGTTTTTTATCTTAATGTCGACATACAGTTGTACGCAAAAGTTTGGGCACCCCGATCAAATTGTGAAGAAGTTAGCACATCCTCGACAGAGAGCACATTTTAATGCATTGGTCAGCATCCCTCCGGCTCCACTCACACATGGACTCCACTTCCCAGAACCCCGTGGGAAATCACGTGACTGTTGAACTTCCTAGATCCTCCAGTCATCGTTCACAATCACCAGATTACTGATGTTTTGCACCTGTTCTATGTGTCATATGACCAGTCTAGTTTAGTTTATAAGCCCAGGCTTTAGATTGGGTTAGTTACTGAACATTTCCTGTTTGCCGTTGTTTGCCACTGTCATGTATTTGACCCTTCTGCTGAACTTTTTGCCCTTTTGGATCTGGTTGCCTTTGTTCTGTTTGCCTTTTTTGTCTTTTTGCTATTTTGGATTTGACCTTCGCCTGTTCACTGACTACTCTTATCAAACCCTTTTCAAGTAAAGCCTCATTTTTGTTTTTACCGCAAGCATCTGGCTGGTTGATATGCTATGCTATGTTTATATTGTCAGTGCAAGTCAGTGTAAAACATTCTCCATCATAGACAATTGGCTACAAACAGCTTTCAGTTGTGGTGTTTGTTGTGTGTTTATACAGTCAAAGAGGTATTTGATTGTTGTGTTATGGAATTTTTGTGCATAATTTTTATTTTTTAATTATGTATGCAAATAGTTTAACATAAAAAAATGTAAAATATGTATAAAATGTGCCTTAACTTTATGAGTAAGTTTTATGTTTTCTTTTTTTTCCCAGTAGGGGTGCCAGAACTGTCATACGACTGTATTTACTTGCCTTTGAAACGATTGGGATGGTTAAGTCTATTTGTGATTGGTTGTGGTTGAGTTATGATGTTGGATTAGCTAGCTAGCGATTAAGTTGAACGGATGTTGACTAGCGTGGTAACTGTAGAACACATTCGTGGGCAGAGCAGTCAATTCTTCCTCCACAAGTACAGCTAAGAACATACAAACTAAACGTCCCATTCAGAGCATTCATTTTGATTTCATTCAACTGAACTAAAGACCCAGAGAACCTAAATCTGTGTTCTCTTTCTAAGTAGATTAATCTCGTTCAAGCAGTAAACATGTACTAAGTTTTACCCGTCTGAATAATGCTCAAATGACCAATAAATGACAAACATATTTCACCACATTGCTTTCCTTTAGATGTAAACTGGGCTAATCTTGGCTAACGCATTCCCCTGACCAATCACAGGGCTGCCTCTCTTGCCCCGCCCATACGGAACAGTTTCAGAATCAGAGAAACTTAGCTAAAGCTAACCCAGCATAACTAAAAGCTAGCAAGCTAGACCACCTGTCTGTAGTTGCCTGTTCACTCATTCGACCTTCACACGTTGCTTTGTCCATCTGTTTGTCCGTCCGTCCATCTGCAACTTTTTTCGTCCAGTTAGCATCACATAAAAGCTGGATAATGATTTTAGTTCTGTATGATGGCAGAGCAGACTAGATGTGTTGGACAGAGAGCTGTCAATCAAGCTATGCCCAAACAATTGTCAGAAAGTTCTGATCAGTGTTTTTAAGTCGTGTTTTGTCACATTTTTATCAGATTTTTCATTCAAGCTTTGCTGGATGTTTAATATACATATATAGTTATATAATTTAGTATCATACAAACATTTCAATATTTCACTCTGTGTCCTGGAAAGTCTTTTGTACATAAAACTAAATATATTCCACGTATTACTCAGCTCAGTGACTTTAAACATGGCTCTGTCATAGGATGCCACAAGTCAGACTGTGAAATGTCTGTCCTGCTAGAGCTGCCCTAGACTACTGTAGGTGCTGTTATTGTGAAATGGAGCAACAACAGCTCAGCCACGAAGCGATAGACCACGCAAACTCACAGAGCGGAGGTGCCGAGTGCTGAAGCATCTCTCCTCCGTTGCATCTCTCACCACAGAGTTCCAAACTGCCTCTGAAAGAAACATGAAATGGGTTTCCATGGCTGAGCAGCTGCACACAAGCCTAAGGTCACTATGTGCAATGCCAAGTGTCGTAGAGTGGTGTAAAGCAGTTTGGGGAAGAGCCTTTCCTGTTCCAGCATGACTGAGCCCCTGTGCACAAAGCAGCTCCATAAAGACACGGTTTGACCAGTTTGGTGTGGAGGAACTCCAGTGGCCTGCACAGAGCCCTGACCTCAACACCACTGAAAACCTTTGGTTTGAACTGGAACATCGATTGTGTGCCAGGCCCTCTCGTCCAACATCAGTGTCTGACCTCACAGAGGCTCTTTTTACTGAATGGGCACAAATTCCCACAGACACTCTCCAAGATCTTGTGGAAAGCTTCCCAAAAGAGTGGAGGCTGTTACAGCTGCAAAGGGGACCAACTCCATTTTAATGCCTATGGCTTTGTAATGGGACGCCCAACAATGCGATGCAAAGCATAGGTGTCCACATACTTTTGGCCATATAGTGTATTTTTTCACTTGGCCTTGTGTTGTTGGCTAAAAGGGCGAATTAACTTCATCTCTGCTGCTGAGTGTGGGTCTGTGGTGGTGGGTGACCACATTCACACTACAGGTTAGCCCGGTCAGTGTCAGGCAACATGGTCATTATTACGTAATCAGAAATAGTTGCATTATTAAAATGTATAATTAAATTGAGATTTCAGGTTTGACTAACTCAAAAAGCTAAATTGAAGAGATTTTGAGTTGCAGAAACTCATTTGCGTTAATATTTAATATCTTGAGCACTTTGAACTTAAACTCGCTGGTTTCTTCACCAATGCTTAAAGTCATTTTTAGGGCAACGGGTTCCCTTAAACTGTTTGAGTTATGTGAACTTACTTTTGCTTACACTGTGGTTTCAGCAGTATATTTCATTTGAGGAAGTTCAGACAGAGAAAGAGAAGATCCAGAGCCTCCTGAGGATTTTTTTACCTCCCTCTGTGAATTCCCAGAATCCCTCAGTGGCGGCGTGTCAGCAGGCAGCCTGCCAGTGTGTGGCTGGGTCTTTTATGAGTTTGGTTGAGATTCTGAGCCTCAGCCTTTTATGAGTTTGACTCTGGAATGAAAGAATTTCCATTCCATCCCTGTTTCTCCTCATCTCCACACTTTTCACTGCAGATTAGCATAAATGACACCGTCAGGTGGCTTCTGTCTTAACAAAAAAAAAATGCCTTGGAACAATTTCTACCGTCATAATTTTGACGTAGGGACATCGTTCTCATACTTTTGACTTGTGTTAAATTGGAACTGTGATTAATTTACCATGTAAGCTCCACCCACAAATGCATTCCATCATTGCTACTGTTGTGAGCTTCACAGGATGTTGACAAAAATCCTAGTCAACCCATGTCAAATGCATCTCCCGTTAGTCTGATTGAAAACCGATTGCAGCATTGTGCAATATGCAAATGAAATATGCAAATCAGCTCAGAATAGGACAACATGTTACCTATAGGGATGTGGGGAGTGGTGGGTGGGGGGGGTGGCTGAGAATGCTGCAGCCCCCCCAGATTTCAGGATCGTTAAGCTCTTAAACGGCCCAAAGATTTATTACACACTTCTATAACCTATGAATAGCTCAGCTAGTTTGCGCTGAAGTCCCTGTAGTTACTGAGTAATAAGCCTTAGTATTTAATAATCCTGGGATTTTAAGGGGTTAAAGGTACAAAATGTAAACGAACAGAACTGAACATGATGTGAACATAGTAAAGACCCATGTGTGCTTGTGTTAAGATGGGATTTGCATTTTTATTTTGTTTATTTTCATGCAGTCATATGCAAAAGTTGAAACATTTAAAGTCAAATTACAAGTATTGTTGAAAGTAAAAATAAGTTAATGCACTGTCTACAGAGAAGACTTTTAAACTTGATATTTTGTTCAAACTTTTATTAGTTTTTATTTATCCAACATCCAGGACAAAAAGCCATAAAATGAAAAATGTGCCATAATTTTTGCACAGGTTAGCAAATAAACAGTAAATTAATGTGCAGAAAAGTTAAAGGCTGTTGCTATGTAATCCCAGGTAGTTGCTAAGGTGTTGCGAGGCTGTTGCTAGGTCATTTGTATGCTATATCAGGTGGTTGCTAAGGCATTGTTAGGCTGTTGCTATGGTGTTCCAGGTGGCTGCTAAGATGTCGCTAGGCAGTTGCTATGGTATCCCAGGTAGTTGCTAAGGTGTTGTAGGGTGGTTGCTATGCTATATTAGGTGGCTGCTAAGGCCACCTAATATAGCATATACTGCTAGACAGTTGCTATGGTATGCAGGTTGGTTGCTAAGATGTTGCTAGGCCATTGCTGTAGTATTCCAGGTGGTGGCTAGACAATTATTGTGCCATCCCAGGTGGTTGCGAAGATGTTGCTAGGCCATTGCTGTGGTATCCCACATGGTTGCTAGGTGATTACTGTGCCATCCGAGGTAGTTGCTAAGGTGTTCCTAGACCACTGCTGTAGTTTGCTAGGTGTGTGCGTTATTTTAGCATTTTACTGCAAATTTGTCTATTGTTGTGTGATGTTGTTTAATAACTATTATTACTGTTATATATAAGTGTGTCTGTGAATCATAGTGTGTAACAACTGTTTAGTTACTGTATACTGTATATATATGCATTTGTATTTGATATCTGTGAGTTAGAGGTTTCCATTGTGACATCATCAGTGGCAGATTTGAATTTCTGAATATTCGGCTATTTATTTCCTATGTGTCCCAAATATTTTTGAACAGCTAAGACATGTACAGTGTTTGAAAGTCGCTTATTAATCCCCATTAGTTTTGCGCTGGAGCTACGAGGCTAATGTAGTAGTAATATAAGCTTATACACTAGCAATTAGCACGGTGCTATCTGCATGTCTCAGTCATCAAATTCCTGCATCAAACTTTATCTCATCTCATAAAATACATCATGTGGTTTCTGACACTGTATGACTCACTGTTACCTATAAATATGGACCGAAGTGCGTCAGCATAGCAGAAAACAGCAGTATAAGCCGTCCTGAAGCCTTGATTTGAGTCCATTTGGTGTAAATTTGACTTTTTGGCAAAACTATACATTTAAAGGGGGTCCTTCGCTCCTGAGATAGACCTCCAGCATGCACCATTAAACCGTTTCTCCAGGGCTTTTAATTGATTTCAGTGCAGAGAGAGAGAGAGAGAGCAGCTCAGCACTCAGCACAGATCACACACACACACACACACACACACACACACACACACACACACACACAAACAGCAAACATCTCAAAGAACTACAATCAAATACTCCTCTAATGTAGACACGCTGCACCTTGTCAATACTTGTACTTCTATCAAAGGCATATGAGTCATGGGGGGGTCTTTAATGGGGGTCTGGGGTTTACTCAAAAATGAAAACGAAACAGTGCATAGAATATATGCTGTGCTTTAATTTTCAGCACCAATACCATGACAGACGTATAGCTTTTGTGATTTATGGCATATTAAGCGACTGCGTTAATAAATAAACTACACTGGACATTTAAAAATATTTCAGAAATCTAATTTAAAATATCAACATATTCCCAAAAAAGTACAGATATCATAAAAATGTTGGATTTTTCTCCAACAGTACCCAATTTATTGTCTGTGGCAAAACATTTTATGTGTAAATGAATAATAATAATAATAATAATAATAATAATAATGAACAGGTTTCACAGATTGATGGAAATGTGTTGTATATGGTTCTACATGCACCAAAAAGGGTTCTTCAATTGAGACAATGTCTAGCTTGTAATAATAGAAGAACCAACCCTTTTCAAAACGATTATCTGCAGAACCGTATTCAACACATTCCCCATCAGTCTGAAGAACCATTTCACCATGCAAAGAACCCTTTAAGTAACACACTTGAGTGTTCATGGTTCTCTGTAGAACCATTTTCTTTACTAAAGAACCCTAGAAGACCCATCTTTTTTAAGAGTGTATGCTATGCAAATGCACACACTCAGATTCCTGCGGGCAGTGCAGAATCCGTCCACTCTGATGGAGCTGAGGCAGTCAGGTCAGCGGAATAAGAGATTTAGCCTGTGGTCAAATGTAGCAGCTCTAACGGCTCTGAAGAAAATCACCACAGGCCCTGGGCTTCCCTCGCATTTCTTCATCGAAAATAAAGCTCCTGCAGCTCCGCGTCCCACACAGCCGCTCTCTCTGAGACACACTGAGAACCGCCAGCTGACTGACTGACGGGAGAATTCTACTGTTTTAGTGGTTATCAGGGTCTAATCTCTCTTACTCTGGAGTATAGAAGTGTTTACTGAGATCATTTATGCACTAATATCTCCTATTCTAGTGTATAGGAGTGTTTACTGAGGTCATTTATGGACTAATATCTCCTATTCTAGTGTATAGGAGTGTTTATTGAGGTTGTTTATGGACTAATATCTCCCATTCTAGTGTATAGAAATGTGTACTGAGATTGTTTGTGGATTAATATCTCCTATTCTAATGTATAGAAATGTTTACTGAGGTCATTTATGGACTAATATCTCCTATTCTAGTGTATAGAAATGTTTACTGAGGTTGTTGATGGACTAATATCTCCTATTCTAGTGTATAGAAGTCTTTACTGAGGTCGTTTATGGACTAATATCTCCTATTCTAGTGTGGAGTGTTTACTGAGGTTGTTTATGGACTAATATCTCCTATTCTAGTGTATAAGAATGTTGGTTGAAGTTGTTCATGGACTAATATCTCCTATTCTAGTGTATAAGAGCGTTGATTGAAGTTGTTCATGGACTAATATCTCCTATTCTAGTGTATAAGAGCGTTGATTGAAGTTGTTCATGGACTAATATCTCCTATTCTAGTGTATAAGAGCGCTGATTGAAGTTGTTCATGAACTAATATCTACTATTCTAGTGTATAAGAGCATTGATTGAAGTTGTTCATGGACTAATATCTCCTATTCTAGTGTATAAGAGCGTTGATTGAAGTTGTTCATGGACTAATATCTCCTATTCTAGTGTATAAGAGCGTTGATTGAAGTTGTTCATGGACTAATATCTTCAGTTCTAGTGTATAGGAGTGTTTACTGAGGTCATTTATGGACTAATATCTCCTATTCTAGTGTATAGGAGTGTTTATTGAGGTTGTTTATGGACTAATATCTCCCATTCTAGTGTATAGAAATGTGTACTGAGATTGTTTGTGGATTAATATCTCCTATTCTAATGTATAGAAATGTTTACTGAGGTCATTTATGGACTAATATCTCCTATTCTAGTGTATAGAAATGTTTACTGAGGTTGTTGATGGACTAATATCTCCTATTCTAGTGTATAGAAGTCGTTTACTGAGGTCGTTTATGGACTAATATCTCCTATTCTAGTGTGGAGTGTTTACTGAGGTTGTTTATGGACTAATATCTCCTATTCTAGTGTATAAGAATGTTGGTTGAAGTTGTTCATGGACTAATATCTCCTATTCTAGTGTATAAGAGCGTTGATTGAAGTTGTTCATGGACTAATATCTCCTATTCTAGTGTATAAGAGCGTTGATTGAAGTTGTTCATGGACTAATATCTCCTATTCTAGTGTATAAGAGCGCTGATTGAAGTTGTTCATGAACTAATATCTACTATTCTAGTGTATAAGAGCATTGATTGAAGTTGTTCATGGACTAATATCTCCTATTCTAGTGTATAAGAGCGTTGATTGAAGTTGTTCATGGACTAATATCTCCTATTCTAGTGTATAAGAGCGTTGATTGAAGTTGTTCATGGACTAATATCTTCAGTTCTAGTGTATAAGAGCGTTGATTGAAGTTGTTCATGGACTAATATCTCCTATTCTAGTGTATAAGAGCGTTGATTGAAGTTGTTCATGGACTAATATCTCCTATTCTAGTGTATAAGAGCGTTGATTGAAGTTGTTCATGGACTAATATCTCCTATTGTAGTTTATAAGAGCGTTGATTGAAGTTGTTCATGGACTAATATCTCCTATTCTAGTGTATAAGAGCGTTGATTGAAGTTGTTCATGGACTAATATCTCCTATTCTAGTGTATAAGAGCGTTGATTGAAGTTGTTCATGGACTAATATCTTCAATTCTAGTGTATAAGAGCGTTGATTGAAGTTGTTCATGGACTAATATCTCCTATTCTAGTGTATAAGAGCGTTGATTGAAGTTGTTCATGGACTAATATCTCCTATTCTAGTGTATAAGAGCGTTGATTGACGTTGTTCATAGACGAATATCTCCTATTGTAGTTTATAAGAGCGTTGATTGAAGTTGTTAATGGACTAATATCTCCTATTCTAGTGTATAAGAGCGTTGATTGAAGTTGTTCATGGACTAATATCTCCTATTCTAGTGTATAAGAGCGTTGATTGAAGTTGTTCATGAACTAATATCTCCCATTCTAGTGTATAAGAGCGTTGGTTGAAGTTGTTCATGGACTAATATCTCCTATTCTAGTGTATAAGAGCGTTGATTGAAGTTGTTCATGGACTAATATCTCCTATTCTAGTGTATAAGAGCGTTGATTGAAGTTGTTCATGGACTAATATCTCCTATTCTAGTGTATAAGAGCGTTGATTGAAGTTGTTCATGGACTAATATCTCCTATTGTAGTTTATAAGAGCGTTGATTGAAGTTGTTCATGGACTAATATCTCCTATTCTAGTGTATAAGAGCGTTGATTGAAGTTGTTCATGGACTAATATCTCCCATTCTAGTGTATAAGAGCGTTGATTGAAGTTGTTCATGGACTAATATCTCCTATTCTCGTGTATAAGAGCGTTGGTTGAAGTTGTTCATGGACTAATATCTCCTATTCTCGTGTATAGGAGCGTTGGTTGAAGTTGTTCATGGACTAATATCTCCTATTCTAGTGTATAGGAGCATTTTTTGAAGTTGTTAATAATATACATAAGTCCAATTGCCTTTATTAAGGGCTCTTTGCATCATGTGTTCATTCTTTAAACTTTCCATTAAATGCTTTTCAAGGAAACCAAATGTGTTTGTTCTATGGCATCACTCCAAGGAACCCTTCCCGGCCCATTTCGTTTTAAATAGTGTCAGTGTAAAGGTCATGAGTGACCTTTAATGACTGATTCAGTCAAATACAGCCAGATTTGGACTTATAAGCTGGTCTAGAGAGTATAATTTGGGGTAAATGAATCCCAGCTGTCAGATTGTTTTCAGCTTATGGGATTACGCACTCGGCCTCATTCTTTTTGACTCAGAAGTGTTTATAAATCAGGCATGACCGCTCTAATATCACTCAAATTAACACCAGTCTTCATCCTCTACACATCTCTGACTGACGATGCTATTTATAACCGATGCGACGGCCCGATTATTTTAGCATATTGCGAATGTGATGTGAGAAATTACAATTACACTGCATTCCCTCTGCTTTAATTAATTTGCCTTTCAAAGAGGGCTAATGAATTCCCTGGACGCAGTGCCAGCAGATCTATTTCTGCGAAGCCAGCACAGACACAATGCTGCATTTTTCTCATTTCATTGCTCGGTGGCTGCCTGTCAGTCAGCGGGTTTGTGCATGCTGTTATTTTCATATTTACTGTTTTGATTGTTTGTAAACAAGCTGACCACTCTGGTCGCCTTGAAAACCACCAAAAATTTGGATTCACCTGACTGACTGTAAGTGTAAAAGTCAGAGAACATTCCCCATATGAACAGCTAGCCCAGCTTATATTACAATGATAAAAATCCATTAGTAACTCTCTATTAACCATGTGGGATAAAATAACCTGCAGAAAACACCTAGCGACCCTCTGGGATACCACTGCAACCGTCTAGCAACCCTCTAGCAACCACCTGGGATACCACTGCAACCGTCTGGCGACACCCTAGCAATCACCTGGGATATGATAGCAACTGACTAGCAACTCTGTAGCAAACCCTTGGGATACCACTAAAACACCCTATCAACTCCCTTGCAACCACCTGGAATATGATACAATTGCACATGTCTAGCACCACCCTAGCAACCACTTGGGATACAATTGCAACCACCTAGCAACACACTAGCAACCACCTAGGATACCATTGCAACCACCTAACAACAGCCTAGCAACCCCCTGGGATATCACTGCAACCACCTAGCAACACCCTAGCAACCACGTGGGATACCACTGCAACCACCTTGCAACACCCTAGCAACCTGCAGAAAACACCTAGCAACCCCCTGGGATACCACTGCAACCGTCTAGCAACACCCTAGCAATCACCTGGGATATGATAGCAACTGACTAGCAACACCCTAGCAACCACCTGGGATGCCATAGCAACTGCCTATCAACACCCTAGCAACCACCTGGAATATCACTGCAACCACCTAGCAACACCCTAACAACCACCTGGGATACCATTGCAACCACCTAGAACCACCCTAACAACCACCTGGGATACCATTGCAACTGCCTAGCAACACCCTTGCAACCACCTGGGATACCATGGCAACCACATAACAACATCTTAGCTAGCTTTACACTGCACAATCACTGCATTTTATTCAGGAAATGCACTTTTCTAGTTATAAATATATTTTTAATGTTCTTTACGTTACCTT